>NC_086106.1:5010000-5310000 GCF_963921235.1 Mobula hypostoma
CAACGGTGGTCGACCAGCCCTCCACACGAGTCTGTCTCCGTCTCCTCTCCTCGCTGAATGCCCTCCTCGGGGTCCAACCCCGTTAGCTGACTCACAGCACCCGGTCCATCCTCTGTCTCTCTCTCCTGCCTTCTCCCCCAAAACCCCGCGCATACAATCTCTTACAGACACCCCATAGGCATAACAACTAACCCAATTGGTTCATTTGTCCTTTTATCAGTAGATAATCCAAAATAATCTGCCAGCGCAATAACTTTCCCAGCGTTTAACATAACAAAGAAGCATTCCCAAGTATAACATAACAAAGAAGCCATTTTGATTAGCCTACACAGTAACATAAAAGACGAAACCCCCTTACACACAGTTTGTTGCCTTCTGCACTCTGGTTGATCTTTCATTGATCCTGTTAAAGTTACTAATCTATAGATTTGTTAGGTACACCCACAAGAAAATGAATCTCAGGGTTGTATATGGTGATATTACATACTTTGATAATAAAAGTAACTTTGTACTTTCAACTTTGAACTTTACCTTTTCCACCTATCACCTCCCACCTTCTGACTTCATCCCACCCTACAACAGGGTTAACATATGAGGAGCGTTTGGCAGCTTTGGGCCTGTACTCACTGGAATTTAGAAGAATGTATGGAGATCTCACTGAAACCTACAGAATGTTGAAAGGACTAGATAGAGTGGATGTGGAGAGGATGTTTCCTATGGTGGGGGTATCCAGAACTAGAGGGCATGGCCTCAAAATTGAAGGGCGACCTTTTAGAACAGAGATAAGGAGGAATTTTTTTAGTTAGAGGGTAGTGAATCTGTGGAATGCTCTGCCACAAACTGCGGCGGAAGCCAAGTCCATGGGTATACTTAAGGCAGAAGCTGATCATTTCCTGATTGGTCAGGGCATCAAAGGATATGGCAAGAAGGCAGGTGTACGGGGTTGAGTGGGATCTGGGATCAGCCATGATGGAATGGCAGAGCAGACTCGATGGGCTGAATGGCTTAATTCTGCTCCTATGTCTTATGGTATTATGGTTTCCCCTCCCCACCCACCTTTCCCCTTACCTGTTCTCACCTTTCACCTGACAGGTTGTACTCCTCCCCCACTTTCTTACTGTGGCTTCTTTCCGCCTTCCTTGCCTTCGGGACATTTCTTGCCCTGAAATGTCAAATATTCATTGCACCCTTTCTCCATAGATACTGCCTGGCCCGCTGAGTTCCTCCAGCATCTTGTGTTTTGCAATCTTTGCTCCCCAGATTCCATAGCAAACATGTCGGGATTAACAAGTGGGGGAAAATAAACACTTGGGACTTTTTTTCCTGCATGGACACCTTTTGGAACAAGCAGAGACAATGAGGTTAAGGATTAAAAAGGAAGACATAATTCTAGATCAATCTTTTGTCATTCCAGGATGCCCCAAACAGTTCTATGGGTGTTTTAACTAATAAGGCAGCAAATACTGTGGACAATCTGTGCACAGGAAGATTACACAAGCGACGATCATGTATTTTTAGTGAAATTGGAAGTGGGTAGCAATTGGCACAGATAGGGTTACTGGGAGGAGGTACATCTCCACCAAAGGAGGTTGTTACGTACCCCGTAACTGGGTTGCCAAACCAGCAGAAATGGACCACTTAGTTGGAGTCTGGATTACTGGAACTAAGAAAGTTTTATTAAAGAAATAAGTAACACGGTACTCTAATCGTAAGGATATAAATGCAACAGGTTAGCAATGATAAAACACACATGTACACAGAACTAGGATAATAGGAATCGATCAAGTTCTATCGCAGTCTAGGGGTAAAATGATCAGTCTCAAGTGACGCAGAGTTCAGTTCAGCTGAGTACAGTTCGCAGTAATCGCTGTTGTGCCGTTGGAGAGAGAGAGAGCGAATGCAAATTTCAATTCAAACAGACCTTTGATGTTCCTTGCAGTTAGCTTTCGGGCAAGCCCTTTTAATGTCTTCTGAGGTCACCGACTGTGACCGCTCCGTTCCGGATACAATCGTTCTTCCGCAGTGAACCCGGCACCCAGGCAAGGGCGGACACACACACCAGGTTCCCGCCGATTGTACCTTTTCACCCCGTGCATCTATGGTCGGTCCCGCGACCAGGCCTCCAAAACACTCACCAACTTGTGGGGGCACACCGCACTTCCAGGGTCTCGTTATCTCGTGATCTCGTGGTGTCTGTCGTGCCTTAGCGAACCTGTTCCTTTTATCCCCCTGCTGGGGTATCGCCTGTCCATCAAACTTCAAACAGTTCAGGTTTAAAGCAACCGGTCTGTCAATACTCGGAACTGTGTCTCTTTTCGTTATCTCTCTCTCCTCTCTCATTAACATTTTGAACATTTCTCTATTTGTCTCTCTTACCTCTCTCATCAGCATCAATCTTCTGATAACTTGGTTTTTCGTCACAAGGTGTAAGGTGCTCCTTTTCTCCACTAGCCTGCAGGTCACCCTTGGGCAAGGTGTAGCACCTGTTTAGTCCCTCGATCAGGGTCAAGTGAATTGAATTGAATTGAATTGACTTTATTTCTTACATCCCTCACATACATGAGGAGTAAAAATCTTTATGTTATGTTTCCGTCTAAATGTTCAATGTTCAGTCATAGTAATTTATGATAATTAGAACAGTCAATGTAACATAGAAATATACTCAAATCAGTGTGAGTTAATCAGTCTGATGGCCTGGTGGAAGAAGCTGTCCCGGAGTCTGTTGGTCCTGGCTTTTATGCTGAGGTACCGTTTCCCGGATGGTAGTGTGGGAGTAGGTGGTGGATGGTCATATGAGCAGCCGGTGCAGATCACAAGTCCTGGTTATATAACCACTGATGCCAGGCAGACAATCTCCGAAGACTATTGATAATGGCTGGGGGTCACCCATCTTGTAAAGACACTGCCCAGAAGAAAGCGATGGCAAACCACTTGTGTAGAAAAAATTTGCCACGAACAATCATGGTCATGGGAAGACCATGATCGCCCATGTTATATGAAGCAGCACATACTGATGATGGTGATGATGACAGGGGAGAGATTTCCCTAACATTAGCCCCTGGAATGGAGGGCAAGACCTTACTATGCTGAGACATTAGAAGGGCTGAAGAGCCTTTTTCCATGCTTTACGCCTAGATGAAGTGGATGTATAGAGGATGTTTCCATTAGTGGGAGAGTCTAGGACCAGTCTGCATAGCCGCAGGATAGAAGGGCATCCTTTTATAACACAGATGATTAGGAATTTCTTCAGCTAGAGGGTGATGAATCTGTAGAATTCATTGTCACAGATGGCTGTGGACTCCAAGTCACTGAGCATATTTAAAGCAGAAGTTGACAGGTTCTTGAAGGGCATCAAAGGTTACAGGGAGAAAGCAGGAGACTGTGGTAGAGAGGCATAATAAATCAGCCATGATGGAATGGCAGAGCTGACTTGATTTGCCGAATGGCCTAATTCTGCTCCTATGACTTACGGTCTTAAAACACATCAGGGAAGGAGAAGAAGAAATAGCTTTGGAATAAGGTAATTTTACTCAGCATTGAGGCATTATGAAGCTTACCAAACATTAAGAACATATTTACCTTAACCCCGTCCCCTGTCCCCTAAAACCCTCGCTAATTTTTATAGGTGCACCGTAGAAAGCATTCTTCTAGGGTGCATCACAACCTGGTATGGCAGTTGTCCTGTCCAAGACCGGAAGAAGCTGCAGAAGATCGCGAACACGGCGCAGCACATCACACAAACCAATCTTCCGTCCTTGGACTCACTTTACACCGCACGCTGTCGGAGCAGTGCTGCCAGGATAATCAAGGACACGACCCACCCAGCCAACACACTTTTCGTCCCTCTTCCCTCTGGGAGAAGGCTCAGGAGCTTAAAGACTCGTATGGCCAGATTTGGGAACAGCTTCTTTCTAACTGTGATAAGACTGCTGAACGGATCCTGACCCGGATCTGGGCCGTACCCTCCAAATATCCGGACCTGCCTCTCGGTTTTTTTGCACTACCTTACTTCCCATTTTTCTATTTTCTATTTATGATTTATAATTTAAATTTTTAATATTTTAATATTTACTATTGATTTGTAATCCAGGGAGTGGGAAGTGCAGAATCAAATATTGCTGTGATGATTGTACGTTCTAGTATCAATTGTTTGGTGACAATAAAGTATAAAAGTATAAAGTATTTATTTTTTACTGACATACAGCACAGTGCAGGCTCTTCCAGCCCTCCGAGCTGCGCGCCCAGCAATCCCCAATTTATTCCGAGTTTAATCACGGGACAATTTACAGTGACCAATTAATCTACCAACTGGTATGTTTTTGGTCTGTGGGGAGGAAACCAGAGCACCCGGTGGAAACACACACAATCAAGCGGAGAACATATAAACTCCTTACGGGAGGCGGCGGGAATTGGACCCAGGTCGCTGGTATTGTAAGACATTGTGATAACCACTACACTACCATTCCTTCCCATGGTAATGGGAAGGAATGAAATAAATGTGATCCTGGGCCCAACATATGGATGGAATCATGAAGTACACATGTCAGCAGCTGTACTTCATTTGGTGTTTGATGAGTATGTAACCAAAGAGCCCTGCACATTTCTACAGACATATTGTGGAGAGGATTCCCACTGATTGCATCACCATCTAGTTGGTATAAAGGCTCCAGTGAACATGATCGAAAGAGGGTTGTAGACTCAGCAAAATCCATCACTGACGCAAGCCTCCCCACCACTGAGGATGTCTTCAAAAGGTGGGGGCTCGAGAAGGCGTCATCCATAGTGAAGGACCTGGGTCATGCCCTCTTGCATTTCCACCATCAGGGAGGAGGTACAGAAGCCTGAAGATGCACACTCAATGTCTTCGAGTGGTCAATGGGGTTAATCCTTGCTGGTTCAGAGCCTGATGGTTGTAAGGTAATAGCTGGTGGTGTGGGACCTCAGGCTTTCCTGTACCTCCTGTCCAATGGTCGTACCGAGAAGAGAGTGGACCCAGAATATTTTCATCAGTAAGAGAGCCTATGATCAGAGGGCAGAGCCTCAAAATAAAGGGACATCCCTTTAAGAACTGGGCCAAGGAGGAATTTCTTCGGACAGTGAATAATGAATTTTGTGAAATTTGTAACCACTGAGGACTATAGAGGCTACTTTATTAGGTGTATTTAAGGCAGAGATTGATTGGTAGTGAGGTTAAACATTACAGACAGCGCGTAGAAGAATGGAGTTGACAAAAAAGTCAGACACAGTTGAATGGCAGAGTAGACTCAATGGTATGAATGGCCTAATTCTGCTCCTAAATCACGTTTTATAGACTAGGACCACAATCACTTAGAGGATGCCCTCCAAATCACACACCATCCTGACTTGGAAATACAGTCAGTGCCCATTTTATTGGGTACATCTGTACACTTGCTCGTTGATGCAAATATCTAATCAGCCAATCATGTGGCAGCAACTCAATGCATAAAAGCATGCAGACATGGTCAAGAGGTTCAGTTATTGTTCAGACCAAATGTCAGAATGTGGAAGAAATGTGATCTAAGTGACTGACCATGGAATGACTGCTGGTGCCAGACAGGGTGATTTGAGTATCTCAGAAACTGCTGCTCTTTTGGCATTTTCACACACAACAGTCTCTGGAGTTTACAGAGAATGGTACAAAAAATAAACAAAAAAATACAGGGAGAGGCAGTTCTGTGGGCACAAATGCGTGAATGAGAGAGGTCAGAGGAGAATGGCCAGACTGGTTTAAGCTGACAGGAAGGTGACAGTAACTCAAATAACCACATATTATAACAGAGGTGTGCAGAAGAGCATCGCTGAACACACAACATGTCGAACCTTAAAGTGGATGGGTTACCACAGCAGGAGGCCACTTTATTGGGGTAACAGGTGTATACCTCTGTTCTTTTATGATCACTGGGTCAAAATCCTGGAACACCCTTTGTGGGTGCACCCAAATCTCAAGGAATGCTTCAGTTCTAGAAGATCAACTACGGATAGGCAATTAGGGTGGTTGTCCATTGCGTCCGACGATAATGGGAGACCTGTGTAGGAGAGGTTTTAAAGTGGAAAAGCCATTGCACTGGGGTAGTTCCACTCTCTCAAAGTCAGAATTCCAGGTTCAGTGGTACGAACAAGCTGGGGTCTTCCCTGGTTGCAATGGATGACCGTGACGCCCTTCGCTCTTCACGGAGCTTACAGAACCGCCTCTCTGGCTGTTGGATCTCTATCGTCCGTCCAGTCCGCCGGAGCTGACTTCACATGCTAGGCCAGGCATGTCCCTATCTCACCGAGGTGTGAGACTGTGGGCTACCCTCACCTGGTTTAGCCCGCCTGTCGAAGGGGTGTACTGGGTTGTGGCTGCTGTCGCATGCAGACAGCTGTGTTCACATTAAGTGGGAGCCCACGTTCCCCGAATAAATATATTGGGGAAAAATATTCTAAGGTACTTCAAGGGCAGGTGGGCAGTAATTAAGAATGCAGGCAGAGCAGTATTTTGGACTTGATAATTCAGAACCCTCAACACCACTGGGCTCAATATCTCTTCCTAGCACACATCAGAGCCAAAATCATTGCCACTTAGTGCTTCAGTGAAGTGGCGTGTCTTTGCCGCAGCTGCTTTTCAGTCAGAGGACTGGTTTCCATGGTGATAGCTGACTGCAGAAAGGAACTTGTGTTCAAAGGCGACCAAAGCTGTCATTGATATTAGGAACATTAGAATGTCTGTTACTTGGGAGGCAGATTTGTCTGGACAAAATGCAGATTCCACCAAAAAGAGATTCACCATCTCCACATTCCGTGTTTCTTTGCAACTTGTAGGATAATTTTTAGCAACTTTCAACAGCAAGAGATATTTCAATGCCGGTATCTATGTAACTTGATGTTTTTTTTTCCCCTCTGGTGTTCAAAATTCCCCACCCGTTCTACCTAACTCCCCTCATTTTGTTATGTGGTAGGACCAATATTTCTCGCCCTTCCTTCGTTAGTCCTGAGAAGATATGCTCTTGTTGTTGATTTTCAGGATCAGGGCATTCCTGGCCAAGCCAATAGAAACAGTACAGCACAGGAACAGGCCCTTCAGCCCACAATGTCGTGCTGAACCAAAAAAATTAACCAAATGGCCATCTAAACTAATCCCCTCTGCAAACACAATGTCCCATTTTCCTCAAATTTCGTGTGCCTATCTAAACAGCTTTTAAGAGCCCCTAATGTATCTGCCTCTACCACCACCCCAGGCAGTGCATTCTAAACACACACACCACTCTGTGTAAAAAAACTTGTCTTTTAAAATAGCCCCTTCACATCTTAAATGCATGCCCTCTGATTTTGGACATATCAACCCTGGGGAAAAGATATTGATTGTCTGCTCTATGTCTCTCATAATCTTATAAACCTCGATCACAGTTCCCAATCCTTTTTTATGCCATGGAGCCTTACCATTAACCGAGGGGTCTGTGGGCCCCAGACTGGTAACTCCTGCTCTATCAGACCTCTCCTCATCCTCTGCTGCTCCAGAGAAACCAGCCCTTAAACCAGGCAGCATCCTGCTAAACGTCCTCTGCACTCTCCCCAAAGCCTCAACATCCTTCCTAT
The DNA here is from genome assembly GCF_963921235.1 of Mobula hypostoma. Lineage (NCBI taxonomy): Eukaryota > Metazoa > Chordata > Chondrichthyes > Myliobatiformes > Myliobatidae > Mobula > Mobula hypostoma. The sequence goes on from NC_086106.1 coordinate 5,017,597, forward strand.
AGTGGGGCGACCACAACTGTATGCATATGCAATACTCCAAGTGTGGCCTAACTAGAGTTTTATAAGACTGCAACAGTGCTTCGGTACCCATCCCTAATCACTCTGAAAGCGGTGACAAGTTTGTGTTTCACACGTTAATGATAATAAACCTGATTCTGCCATGGATAAACATCTTATCGGTCTCACTGAAAGCAAGCATGGGTGATTGATATGCTGAGTTGTGAATGGCATGGAACGTTATGTAATCATTCACGAACATCCCCCACTTTCTGTTGAAGACCTGATGACAGTGCTGAAGATGGCTGGGCCTCTGAGGAACTCCCGCAGTGAAGCTCTGGGGTGTTACTGGAAAGACAATGTCAAGTTGGAGAGGAGGCAGAGAGATTGATGAGGATGCTACCTTGACTAGAGGATCTGAGTAACAGGGAGAGGTTGGCCACGCTAGATCTTTATTCCTTGGAGCATAGAAAAATAAGGGGTGACCTCATAAACGTTTCTAAACTCATGACGGGTGTGGATAAGGTCTTTTCTCCAGGGTTGGGCAGTCAAAACTAGAAGACACAGGTACAAGGGGACAGAGATTTAAGAGGGACCTAAGAAAATTCTTCTTCACAGAAAGGGTAGTGAACACCTAGAATGATTCGCCAAAGGAAGTGGTCGAGGCCGGTCAATTGCAGCATTTAGAAGAGTACATGGAGGGTTACGAGCTGGACCATTGAGCACATCTACATGAAACTCATAGGAAAGCAGCATCCGTCATCAAAGATCCTCACCAGCTAAGCCATGTTCTTTTCTCACAGCTGCCATTGGGTAGAAGGTACATGAACCTCAGGACTTGCACCACCTAGTTCAAGAACTGTTACTACCCCACAATCATCAGGCTCTTGAACAAAGGAGATAACTATACTCATCTATTAAGATGTTCTCACAACCAATGATCTCACTTTAAGGATAATGGGGGGGGGGGTTTGCTGGGCTTGTTATTTCATGCTGTTATTTATAGCAATTTATTTACATTTGTTGCTTGTTGTTTTCTGCACTTTGGTTGATCTTTCATTGATCCTGTTATAGTTACTATTCTATAGATTTGCTGAGTATACCTACAGGAAAATGAATCTCAGGGTTTAATGTGGTGATGTACATGTACCCTGATAATAACATTTATTTGACCCTTTGAACATTGGAACATGAGCAACTGAGTCTACCAGGGAGGCTGCTGAGGTCAGCAAGGACCAGTTGGGCCAAAGGATCTGTTTTCATGCTGCATTAGTCTGTGACTTGTCCTCTGAGAAGCACAGCCATCTTCCCTTGTGTGAGGTCAGACTTCATCCACCAGAGGTTTTTCCCTCTGAGGCCCCTTGACTCAGCTTTACCAGAGCACCCTAATATCCTACTCAGTGACATGCTGCCTTGAGGCAAGGGCAGTTATTCTCACCTCGCCTCTGGAATCCAGCCTGCTGGGACCACAGCTGCAGTATGCTCTGTGGGGTATTCAAAGTGAAACAGGATGCTACCCACTCTCACGTGTAGAGAATGACCTCTTGGCTGGAGAAGAGGATGATTTTGTTGCGGCATCCATTAGTCTCGTGAGACCATGGATCTGCGCCTGGAAAGTCTGTGTTAGAGCAGCGTCTGTTGTGGCTGTACGGGCCCACACGGGAGTGACAATCTTGGCTGTAGCGACTGCACTTGAAGGCGCTGTCCTCCAGTGTTGTCTTGGTGCCGCTTTTCCGATGAGTGCGCTTTTCTTCAGCAGCAAGTCTCAGCTTCTCTTCTCCTCTTTTCAGACCTCTGCGTAGTTCCAGCCTCCAGTGAGAGCGATCGCTTGCGATGTCCTCCCAGCTCTCAACGTTCATGTTCAGTGACTTCATGTCTCTCTTGCAGACATCTTTGAAACAAAGATGGGGCCGCCCTTGTGCTCTCTTGCCGGAGGCCAGTTCCCCATATAGCAGGTCTTTCGGGATCCTCCCATCTGACATGCGGTGTACATGGCCCAGCCAGCGGAGTCGGCGTTGGTGGAGCAGGGAGAAGAGGCTGGGTATCTGGGCGCAGGCCAGGACCTCATTGTTGGTGACTCGGTCAACCCACTTGTTGTCCAGGATGCGAAGGTGGAAGGCATTGAGACGCTGCTCTTGTCTGGGGTAGAGGCTCCAGGTCTCGCTGCCGTAAAGCAGTGTGCTGAGGACGCAGGCCCTGTAGACTGCAACCTTAGTGTGCGTCATCAGCTTTCTGTTCTCCCAGACTCTCTTTGTCAGCCTGGCGAATGCTGAGGCTGCTCGTCCAATCTATCTATTGATCTCGGGGTCTAGGGAGAGGCTGTCCGTGATGCTGGAGCCAAGGTATGTAAACTTGTGAACTACCTCCAGCTCGTAGTTGTTGATGGTAATGGTGGGGGATGCTCAGTGCCTTGGACCATCACGTTGGTCTTCTTCAGGCCAATGGTCAAGCTGAAGTCCTGGCAGGCTCTTGAGAAGCTGTCCATGAGGTGTTGCAGTTGCTCTTCAGAGTGTGTTGCCAGTGCAGCGTCATCTGCAAACAACATGCCCCTGATGAGTATTTCACGAACCTTTGCTTTCGCCCTCTGTCGGGACAGACTGAACAGCCTCCCGTCCGATCTGGTGTGGAGATAGACACCATCAGTTGATGTTCCAAAGGTGTGCTTTAGCACGACTGCGAAGAAGATGCCAAACAGGGTGGGGGCAAGCACACAGCCTTGCTTCACACTGCTGCAGATGTTGAAGGCCTCCGAGAAAGCCGTCGAACTGAACGACACCCTTCATGTCTATGTGGAATGACTGAACTATCCTGAGGAGATTTACAACCTAATAAACCAGAGGTTCCCAACCTGGGGCCCACAGCCCCTTTCCGTTAATGGTAGGAGTCCATGGCATAAAAAGGTTTTGAACCCCTGCAGTAAAGGGAGGGGGCACTGGGAAAAGAAGGGGAGTGAGGATGGGGGAGGTGTTGTAAAGGTAGCATGCAAATAATTGGAAGTACGACATATGGCAAGTGGATACAGTTCCAATACAGGCAGCAATGCGCTTGGTCTTTTAACAGTTAATTCATTAGCTTGATCTAGGGTTGGTATGGTAACATGGTAGTTAGCATAATGCTTTACAGTTCAGGTGACCCAGGTTCAATTCCTGCCACCGCCTAAGAAGTGTTTGTAAGCTCTCCCTGTGACCGAATGGGTTTCCTCAGGGTGCTCTGGTTTCCTCTCATAGTCCAAAGACACACTGGTTGTAAGGTTAAGTGGTCATTGTAAATTGTCCGGTGATTAGGTTAGGGTTAAATAGGGGGGTTTCTGGGCAATGTGGCTCAAGGGGTCTGCTCTGCTCAACAGATTGGCTTCCAGTAAGGTGCCCATTGACTACTCAGTCATCTAGAGAGAGAGATGATTCCAATTACAATAAATCAGAACAAGCTTGGTCACGTTGGGAGGTTGATGCTCAGGTTCAGTTTGGGAGAGGATTACTGGGCAGTGGATGTTGGCCATTTATTCCATTGAGGAACATGCACAAAATGCTGTAACTCAGCTGGTCAGGCAGGGAAATGGACGGTCAATGTTTTGGGACGAGACCCTTCATCAGGGCTGGAAAGGAAAGGGGTAGAGGCCAGAATCGTAGGGGGAGAAGCAGGAGCTGAAAGGTGATGTGAATCCACTTGAAAGGGAGGATGGGGCGGGGAGGGAGAAGAAAGAGAATTATGTGAGAAGATGGGTGGGGGAAACAACAGGCTGAAGGAGGAATCTGATAGGAGTGCACAGTGGACCAAGGGATGGAGGCAGGAAAGCGAATGTGATGGCTGTTTCCCCACCAGACACCCTGCCCAGGTTTTCTATATCTCTGTGGCCCTGTTACCCCTCCTCTGCCCTCATGACTGCTTCTCACCTTCGCCTCCAGTTCCCCATTTCCTTTCCTTATTCTATACTATCTATCTAGCAATACCTCCACTTTAACCCTTTGCCTTCCCTACCCATTACCTTCCAGTTTTTTACATTATTGTCTTGTCTTTCCCACCTTCCTGCCTTTCCCCTCGCTCAGATTTACCTTTCACCTGCCACCTCCTATTCTTTTATCCTGCCTTCTACCCCCTTTCCTTTCAGTCCCGATGAAGGGTCCAGGCTCAAAAGGTCAACTGTTCATTTCTCTCCATAGATGCTGCCTGACCAACAGAGCGTCTGGTTGGCTCCAGCATTTTGTGTGTGTGGACCTGGATTTCCAGGATCTCCAGTTTCTATGGACTGCTTCGGTGGGAAGCCAGGGCCAGTGAAGGACTGAAGGGTGACCCCAGCTGCCAAGATCCATCAAGTTACAGGGTGGGGGTTAAAGTGGGGCCTTCACTTTTCACTGGTGAGAGAGGCTGAGAGGAGACAAACAGATAGAAGAGAAGAGAAGAAAATAGACTACAGAGAAAGATAAATGTATGTTTAAAAGAAGGGTCACATTTACAAAGTGTTTAACAGCTGAAGTAACTTGGAAGTCTTAAGAAGTGTGGCAGTCAATCTGCGCACAATGAGCTTTTATAAACTGTAACATGAAATCAATCATCTGGTTTTAAGCGGTACTGGGATAAGGCACGAGGGATTATTCCCCTCCTTTTCCACATAGTTTGATGATTTTAATTGCAGAAAGTGAGATTTTGCTGATATTTAATCTCTTGACCGGTTATTTACAATCTACCTGCAGGTGCGCAGCTAGTTCTTACTTTAAGGGATCATCTGAAGGTCAGCACCTGTGGTGAAAAGCATTCCCTTGGGGTCACACTGGGGGGAAGAATCAGGCTGGATTACGTGGTTAACTCCCCCAGCAGGTTAGTAAAGCTTCACAAAGGCTTCCCAAAGACGCTTAGCTGACGTTGCTTCTTTCAAAACACACAAGGAACACTTCTTGCATTTATTGTGACAGGTTACTGCCTCCACATAACAGGACATTTCTACTGATAATTACAACATTTTGGCTCAATAAGTAAAAGTGAAATCTCTCCACACACGTGAACTCCATTCAAATGCAATAAACAAGGACTGGGCAAATGTTATTGAAAAGAAATTTAAAACAGTGTCAGAGAAGCATTTTGCTTTATCCAAGTACAGGTTACGCCAATCAGAGAAACACAACCCTGTAACCAAATGAATTAAGTCAGGAATAGGGACTCTTCAGTTGACGTACAGATTTATTCTGCAAATCGGATGAGCTGGAAGGATTTTCACTGCTTCGCTTATTCATAGATCCAGAGGCTTCGGTGCTAATTAGCAGGAATGAGCAACATGCTGACAGTCAGCGGTGTCACTTTTGTTCGGGGATCCAGTCAATGGATTCAAGCAAATTGATTCTACAGTGGGTTCTCGTGTAGTTTTATTAAGTGGTTCAATTATCACAAACTGCACTTCCTTTTTTTTTGGTTGGGAGGGGGCAGGGGGATTAGAAAGTGGGTAGTGAACAATAATCAGACACTTTGATGTAATAATTATATATAAAACACTGATGTCTGTGAACTAATACTGGTTCCTGAATTCTGGCTATTTGACAGGTGATTTGCATCCATTACAGTTTCCCCTGAGCGACATTCAAATGTGTTTGTGGAAAACCCCGTCCTTCAAAGAAGAGAGCTGTTAGGCCAAGAATAAATGTCACAGGGCCAAGGTGTGCTGTGGGGTGTAAAATATGCACAGAATAGTACTCCAGCAACAAGTCCGAATTCCCAGTCAGAAATTTCAGTGATAAACTCAAATAGGTAGCAGCTCAAGGTAACTTTGAATCTGGGGCTGAATAGCTTAGCTTCTTTGAAACAAGAAGTCGTCAAACAGTCAGCAAAAATGTGCAAACAGTTGAAAGCGTATTGGCTTTTTGGAGCTCTGACTGGTGATCTTAAACAACACCTTGGCAGCAATTCATCACATCATTTTAAGTGTGATTCTCACATGAATTTCAGATCAAATTTGGTCCCATTACCAGTATTTTGAATGACTGTCTCAGTCAGGACAACGTGGGCAAATGTAACAAAGGCAGAATATGAAAATTCCTCCGTGCCTTCACATTAACTTCCAATGACAACACTAACTTGGTTTGTGTGGGGTGTGTTCTACCAATGAGCACTTGGTCTGGTGCCTCAGTTCACATTATGGACATTGTAGTGTAACTGTACATGTGCTCTCTTGGTGATATACCACACTGCTCTGAACCAAGTATTTGCAAGGCAGAGTTACAGTACTGTGCAAAACTCTTGGGCTAAGCTGCCTAAGACTTTTGCACAGGACTGTAGTAATTTTATGTATTACACTGTACTGCTGCTGCTGCAAAAAAAACAAATTTCTTGACATATCTGAGTGATGATAAACCTGATTTTCATATGGGTCTCTATTGTGGACTGAGAGTGGGAGGGGGGCAGGGAGAGGGGAATTATGGCTGGGAAAAGGGGAAGGGAGCGGGGAGGGATAGGGAAGCACCAGAGAGACATTCCATAATGATCAATAAACCAATTGTTCGGAGTCAAATGACCTTATTTGGTGTCCCAGGGCTGAGTGTGTCTACACCTGTGACACCCCCCGACCCTGGCACTCCTTCTCTGCCACCTGTCCCACCCCCCTCCTGCAGTGCTCCACCTTCACCATTCCCAACATCCTTTGCTCCTGCCATACCTGCTCCACGTTGACAAATACAGTACTGTGCAAAGAACTGAGACACCCGAGCTATATATATGTGTTTAAAACTTTTGCCCAGTACTGTACAGTATATGGATACTAATTAATCAACAGTCAGATAACCAGAAGTGCCTTACAACCAGATTAACTCCTGAATCAATTGTGAAGCATTGTAGGACGTTTCAGGTGGATTAAGTGGTCTTTGTCCTGCAGTAACTGGGTTAACATTCATTGTTCCCTATAGTTTACATTCATTCCTCTCTGCTCTTCTCTCACTCTTTCTCTCCCTCACACACACTCTCTCTCTCTCTCACACACACACACACACATATGCACCAGTGGAGCTTGCATTTAAGCTGCTCTCGCTGAAGTGTCCTTATGATGTTCACTCCAAGGACTGTAGCATGAGCAGTTGTTTTAACACCTTGGTCTGGCTTGTTTCTCTGATCTCTCCAGCTAGGAACATCTCATCCACCACTGTATACACCTGCAAACAGAGAAAAGTGGGGGCATCATTACAGAAATATCACTGGTTTCCACCACAGATCTTTATGTAGTACTATTTATTATTTTTTATTGACATACAGTGTGGAGATAGTCCTTCCAGCCGTGCCACCGAACAATCCCTCAATTTAATCCTGGCCTAATCACGGGGCAATTTACAATGACTAACTAACCCACCAACCAGAATGCCTTTGGACTGTGAGGGTAAACCGGAGCACCCGTAGGAAACTCACATGGTCATGGGGAGAATGTACAAACTCCTTACAGCGGCAGGAATTGAACCCGGGTCGGCGGTACGGTAAAGCTTTGTGTGAATCACTACACTGCTGTGTCACCCAAACTGCATAGGCTATTTCAGCCCGACAGCTCCATGGTAAATTATCAAGGTTCAATGTAAATTTATTATCAAGGTACATATAGGTCACCATATACTAATTAATATTACATATTAATTCATTTTAGAGATTCATTTTCTTGCAGGTACTCACAGTAGAACAAAGAAATACAATAGAATCAATGAAGAACTACACAGAAATATGAGAAAGATAAACTGTGGAAGCGCAAAAAGAAAAATAAATAATAATAATAAATAAATTATAAGTAAAATTGAGACCATGAATTGTAGAATCCTTGAATGTGAGTCCATAGGTTGTGGAATCAGTTTAGTATTGAGGTGAGTGGTTATCCTGTCTGGTTCAAGAGCCTGATGGTTGAGGGGTAATAACTGTTCCTACACCTGTTGGTGTGGGTCCTGATCTCCTGAACCTTCAGCCCGACTGCAGCGAAAAGAGACCATGACCTGGGTGGTGGTGGTCCTTGATGATGGATGCTACTTTCTGTGGCAGCATTCCTTGATGTTGAAGGTCCTGCCATAAGCTTCCTACTATAATTCCTTTACGAAAATGGGTCAGTATGCCTTTTTCAACAGCAACACGCACAGAATGCTGGAGACACTCAGTAACTCAGGCAGGGGAATAAACAGTCGACATTTCAGTTGGAGACACTTCATTAGGACTGCCTGATTTGTCGGGTCTCGGCCCCTAACGTTGACTGTTTATTCCCCTCCATAGATGCTGCCTGACCAGCTGAGTTCCTCTGGCTGTGTGTGTGTGTGTGTGTGTGTATATGTATGTATGTGTGTGTGTGTGTCTCAGTTATTCTGGATTTCCAACATCAGCAGAACCTTGGGTGTCAGGATGATCACTATCAAAGGAGGCATACGCTGCCCCTTCTCTCCGCTAGCCTGCAGGTCACCCTTGGACAAGGTGTGGCACCTGTTAGACCCCCGATAGGGTCATGTGAAACCACGGGAGCAGGTGGTGGATGGTCGTACGAGCAGCCGGTGCACATCGCAAGTCCAGGTTATGTGACCACTGACGCCAGGCAGACAATCTCCGAAGAGTATTGGTAATGGCTGGGGGTCACCCGTCTTGTAAAGATACCGTCCAGAAGAAGGCGATGGCAAACCACTTGTGTAGAAAAATCTGCCAAGAACAATCATAGTCATGGAAAGACTATGATCATCCATTTCATATAACATGGACGATAAAAGCTTCATAAAGGCCAGAAAAAAATGCAGATCTTCATTCTTAATGCACAACACCATATTCCAAGGAGAAAACGTAGTGAATTTTTCTATAAGCACAATGCTCCCTAACTCCTTATGCCTGTCCCGACACAGCGAGCCTACTTGGATTTTAGAGAGATTCAGTAACTGGTTGCTCAAAGGGCTGTGTGGCATTTTGCAGGGTCTGTGATAAATGATAAGATTAAAACAATGGTACAGAAACAGCAAATTGAGCCCTCAGGGATACAATTATGTCACCCTCAAACTAGCTGCAGTCAAGATTTAATGTTGTTATACAGGATTCAGTGAAGGTTATAGGTAGGTGCATGAAACCCTAAGAATTATTATAGATTTTGTTATTCAAAGTGGAGATGGATGTGGAAGATGCACCCTGAGCTGTGTACTTCCGATATACCTGTACACTCAGCGGCCACTTTATTAGGTATGTCATCATTATCATGTGCTGTGTCATATGACATGGGTGATCGTGGTCTATGATCATGATTGTTCTTGGCAAGTTTTTCTACATAAGTAGTTTTCGATTGCCTTCTTTTGGGCAACCCCCAGCCATTATCAATACTCTTCAGCGATTGTCTGCCTGGCGTCACTGGTCGCATAACCAGGACTTGTGATCTGCACCGGTTGCTCGTACGACCATCCACCACCTGCTCCCATGGCTCCACGTGACCCTGATCGGGGGCTAAGCAGGTGCTACACCTTGTCCAAGGGTGACCTGCAGGCCAGCGGAGGGAAGGAGCACCTCACACCTCCTTTGGTAGAGATGTATCCCACATTAGGTATGGGTGTTACATAATAAAGTGGCCACTAAGTGCATTTCTGTATGTTATTGGTCTTTTTCTGTTGTATCCCAAACACTTCAAGCATTCAGAGATGCTCTTCTGCACATCTCTGTGGTTATTCGAGTTACTGTCCCCTTCCTCTCAGCTTGAACCAGTCTGGCCATTCTCCCCAGAGTTTTTTTTATTAACAAGGCGCTTTTGCCCACAGAACTGTCGCTCGCTGGATATGTTTTGTTTATCTCACCATGCTCTGTAAACTCCTGCATGAAAATCCCAGGAAATCAGCAGTTTCTGAGATACGCAAACCACCCCATTTGGCACCAACACAGTCAAAGTCACTTAGATCACATTTCTTCCCCCATTCTGATGTTTGGTCTGAACAACAGCTGAACCTCTTGACCATGTCTGCATGCATTTATGCATCGAGTTGCTGCCACCTGATTGGCTGACTAGATTTTTGCATTAACGAGCAGGTATACAGATGTACCTAATAAAGTGGCCACAAAGTGCTGGTAATTACAGGAAGCCATGGGAGTCATTTGAGGCAATAAATTTAAACAGAAGTTAACAAATCTTTCATTCCTGTTTCAACTTCACAGACATGTGTCTTTTTCTGGGCCTCCTTTCTACTTCCCCCTACAATTAGAAAAGGCTGAACAAATACAATTTGCTTCAGTAATTGCACCTTCTCTTGACTTTACCACACCTCCTTGAGGGATTGGCAAGGAGCATTCCTCCACACTATGGTATAGCTGCAAACTGTACCGCTAAAAGGGTGGAGGTGTTCTAGTCTACGATTGATATCAGTAGATCTCAGCATGTGACCATAATTTGCTTAAAAGGAACACACCGCACAGACTAAGCCAGTTTATTCAGCTGGGCTGCACAAATGCCTTAAATAAATTATGTGGCACATGTTATTTCCTGTTTCCAACTCTGAAGAACAGTTTTAGGTAAATCTTTCTATCAATTGCTTAAATGTTTCCCATGGCTGCTGTTGACATCCACTCTGAAGCTACATGGTTTTATCCTGCTTGGAAATTTGACTAACGCCCCCAATCACCAAGACTGAACAACGTTATTGGGTTTCTGAATCTTCTGAAGTCAAAAAGATCCACAGTAAATTGGTGAAACAGTCAGATTCGCAGAGAAATTTTTAACTGACGCAGTTTCTGGATTGGACTCTGTAGTTCATATTATGATGTGTTGTGCCACCACCCCCCCCCCACCTACAACCTAGCACTCCTTCCCTGCGACCTGCCCACACCACCCCCTGCCCTGGCACTTTTCTCTGCCAACTGTCCCACACCCCTCCCACCATTCTCCCTCCTCGCCATTCCCAACATCCTTTGCTCCCACCAGATTTACAAACTCGCTCTCTGCTCCACGTTGACAAATACAATACTGTGCAAAAGTCTTAGGCATCTTAGCTAAATATATGAGCATTAGACCTTTGTACAGTCCTGTAGTTGTTATGAAGGCAAATCTCAGGTGGCATAGTGGTTTGATACTGTCTTCTGTTGCTATATACGTGGAGTTTGCATGCTCTTCCTGAGACTGCATTGTGATTCTCTAGGTTCTTCCACTTCCTCCTACATTATGTGCGTCACCATAAATTGTCCATCGGAAGTAGGTAAGAGGTGGGCTCTGGGGGCAGTCGATGGGAATTTGTGGGGAATAACAAGAAAGATTAGTGTGGGGTGCTTGACAGTGGAATAGTCTTGGTGCTTCCATGCTGTATAACCCTAAACCAGGGCTTCCCAACCTTTTGTATGCCATGAACCAATACTACTTAGCAAGGGGTGCGGGGTCCCAGGTTGGGAACCCATGCCCTCGACTGTGGCTCATGCAGTGTCAACATACTGGTGCTGAACTGATGAATCCTATGTTGAGTTTTTGCATTCAACAATGGGACAACAAAGCAAAGAGCAAAGGAAAACAGAAAGATTTAAGAGCCCAAATAATCTCAGGCATACATTCAGTGCATGTTCAAGATCTTCTGCTGCTGTAGACCAACCACTTCAAGACTCGATGGGTTGTGTGTTCAGAGATGCTCTTCTGCACTCCACTGTTGTAATGTGGCGTTTTGAGTTACTGTTGCCGCAATGTAATCTTAAACCAATCTGGCCATTCTCCTTTGACCTCTCTCATTAACAAGGCGCTTTCTCCCACAGATCTGGATGCTTTTTGCTTTTGCAACATTCTTTGTGAACCCTAGAGCAGGGTTTTCCAACCTGGGTCCATGGACCCCTTGTTAATGGTAGGGGTCTGTCCTTGGCATTAAAACAATTGGGACCCCCTGCTCTAGAGACTGTTGTGTGTGAAAATCACAGAAGATCAGCAGTTTCAGAAATACTCAAATCACCCCTTCTGACACCACAATCAAAGTCAAGTAGATCACATTTCTTTGCCATTCTGATGTTTGGTCAGAACAACAACTGAACTGCTTGAACAGGTCCGCATGCTTTGATGCAAACAACAGGAATTCTGCAGATGCTGGAAATTCAAGCAACACACATCAAAGTTGCTAGGGAACGCAGCAGGCCAGGCAGCATCTCTAGGAAGAGATACAGTTGACGTTTCAGGCCGAGACCCTTCGTCCTCTTTGATGTGTGTTGCATGCTTTGATATATTGAGTTGCTGCCATGTGATTGGCTGATTAGATATTTGCATTAATGAGCGATGTACAGCGGTACCCAATAAAGAGGCCACTGAATGTATTTCTAATGCTGAACAACTATTTCTGAGTGCCTTACCCATGTTACTGGATCACAGGAAAACTCTCCGTGAGTTGTTGAAGCTCTAAAACCCTCAGCAACAAGCAGAAGCACATTATTTATCCACACACTCACTGACCTACCTTGTAGAAGTTGAAGACAAGATCTAATTCACAGACATTATGGAAATATTCATTCAAAACCTGAAATGAGATGAAACAGAAGATAAAATAAGGTTTACCACTACATTTACTCTCTATAATATGCTTGATCAGAGACTGCTAAATTTCATGTCAGCTGAAGGAAATATGCAGTAATTATATTTGGAAAAAAGACTCCAGGACTAGAAAGTATGTGGATTGAGAACATCTTCTGTTTATTTTCCAGGAAATTCCTCATGTACAGTAATACTCACAACACGCTGGAGGAACTCAGCAGGTCGGGCAGCATCAGTGGAAAAGATCGGTCGACGTTTCGGGCCGGAACCCTTTGACTGCTGCAATATTTAGAAGATTCTCCTAATACCTTACTTACGCTTCATTATGCACCATGTTGTGTGACGTGGGCAATCATGGTCTTTCCACAACAATGACTGTTCTTGGCAAACCTTTCCAAAGAAGTGGTTTGCCATCGCCTTCTTCTGGGCAGTGTCTTTACAAGACGGTTGACCCTAGCCATTATCAATACTCTTCAAAGTGTGTCTGCCTGGTGTCAGTGGTTGCATAACCAGGACTTGTGATCTGCACCGGCTGCTCATACGACCATCCTCCACCTGCTCCATGGTTTTATGTCGAGGGGGCTAAGCAGGTGCTACACCTTGCCCAAGGATGACCTGCAGGCTAGCGGAGGGAAGGAGGGACTTACTCCTGCTTTGGTAGCGACGTATCCACACAATGCTTTCCATATAACATCCAACTAATAGCTTTAATGACCATCAAAGCCTAACTCGGCAACTCTTGTTAAGTTCTTTGTATTTATTTGATGCTTCTTTCTAAGTATTTCTCCCCCTTTCCATCTATGCTTCAAATTCTGTCTCCCACACACATTAGATTGGGCGCCACTGTTGTGTAAGCAGTTAGTGCGATGCTGTTACAGATTGGGGTGTTCCGGAGTTCAATACCAGCGTTCACTGTAAGGAGCTTGTACGTCTTCCCTGTGGGAAACATGGCTTTTCTCCAGGTCCTCTGAGGTTAGGGTTATTCGCATTTGTTGAGTGGTTGCTGGGATGGCATGCCTCGAAGGGATGGAAGGGTCTACTCTGTATCGCTAAATAAATAAATGACTAAATCATCTTCGTTAAATGAAATGGAGCTGTACCATAATGTTCAACATATGTGATTCTGCAGATGCTGGAAATCCTGCGCAACATGCACACAATGCTGGAGGAACTCAGTAGATTAGACTGAATCCATGGAGGTGTAGAGACAGTCGTCTGGAATGAAAGAAACTGGTATGGGACCAGAAGGTTTCTGGATTCTGCCTCCATTCTATTACAGTCCAGAGGAAGGGTCTCAGCCCGAAACATTGACTGCCTATTCTCTCCATCGATATTGCCTAACTTGCTGAGTTCCTCCAGCTTTTTGCGTATGTTGTACCATCATGTTATCTGCTCATAACAGAAGATATGGAAGAGTTCACTGCACCCAGTCTTTATCACCAGCAATCCTTGTGGTTTTAGACAGCTAAGATGGCTGTCACCTCCACCACTGCTGAGCTTTTCAACGGAGTCACAAGGTTGGAACCTCGAGTTCCACATCAGAACCTGAGCACCCACTCACATTACAGTACCTAGGAAGTGATGCACTGCTGGTGATGGCATTCTTGGATAGGACATTAAACTAAGATCCCTGAGATGGGCCTAAAAGATCCCATGGAACCATAAGACAAAGTAGCAGAATTAGGCATTTGGCCCATCCAGTTTGCTTTACCATTCCATCATGACCCTGTCAACCCCATTCTACTGCCTTCTCCCCATAATCCCTGACGCTCTGATTAATCGAGAACTATCAATCTCTGCTCTAAATATACCCAATGACTTGGCCTGTGTAGATGCCTGTGGCAAAAAATTCCACAGAGTTACCACCATCCGGCTAAAGAAATTTTTCCTCATCTCTGTTCTAAGTGGACATCCTTGTATTCCGAGGCTTTGCCTTCTGGTCTTAGACTCCTTAACTGTAGAATGGAGTGAGTGTAGACATGAAAGGTCCATAACAGCAACAGACATAGGAGCAGAACTAGGCCATCTGGCCCGTCATGGCTGATTTATTATCCCTCTCAACCCCATTTTCCTGCCTTTTCCCTGATGCCCTGACTTATCAATGGAACAGTTATACCAACCATCGTGCGACTGATATTTATCCCTCAGTCAACAGCACTTGGACTGGTTTTCTAGTGATTGTTTGTGGCGCCCTTTGCTTGCAAATAGGCTGCAGGATATCCTAAATTACAAGTGACTACAATGCAAAAGTATCTTATTTAGGGAAGTGCTTTGAGAGACTATGAGAAGTCTATGGAATTGTAGATCTTGTTTTTCCCAACCCTGGTCAGCTACGGCCTTTGACCCTTAAGTTTCCAAATGTGTAAAAGAAAAATCACATCTGGACCCAATTTATGTCAACACTTTCCAATTCTAAATCCTATGGATGTCGCCAGTACTTGAGGACCTGAGATACCGGAGAAGGTGGAACAGACAAGGACTTCATTCCCTGGAACACAGGAGAATATGGGGAGATCTTATGGAGGTATCCATCATTATAAGGGATATATTGTCTGTGAGGAGTTTGTAAGTTCTCCCTATGACTGCGTGGGTTTCCTCCAGGCACTCCAGTTTCCTCCCACAGTCCAACAATGTACCATTTGGTAGGTTAATTGGTCATTGTAAATTAACCCGTGATTAGGCTAGGATTAAATCGGGGAATTGCTGGGTGGAGTGGCTCGAAGGACTGGAAGGGCCTATTCCGCGCTATACCTCAATAAATAAATAGGGTGAATACTTGTAGGATTTCTCCCGTCAGATTGGGTGACATAAGAACTAGAGGTTTAGGGTAAAAGGTGAAATATTTAAGGAGAACATTAGGGGGAAACTTCTTCACTCAGAGGGTGGTGAGAGTGTGGAATGAGCTGCCAGCACGAGTGGTCCATGTGAGCTTGATTTCAACATTTAAGAGAAGTTTGGATAGGTACATGGAAGAGGGAGGTATGGCAGGCTATGTTCTGGGTGCAGGTAGATGGGACTATGCATACTGGCAAGATCCTGAAGAAGGGTTTTGGACCAAAACGTTGACTGTTTACTCTTTTCCATAGATGCTGCCTGGCTTGCTGAGTTCCTCCAGCATGTTGTGTGTGTTGCTTTGGATTTCCAAGCATCAACAGGCTACAGACTTTCTCAAGTTTGCTGATTCTGAGCTCTACTGCCTCTAAACTTTCTAAAACGCATTTCTACCGTCCCACGAGTAAGCTGATACATTGCCACTGCTGGCTGGAAGATGCAATTACATTGTGACATGCCATTTCTCAATGCAATCTGATCATAACCTCGATCCTTGCACTGTGAAGATTATATTTGATCTTGGTGATTGAATTGCTAGCATACTATACGGGCGGTTGATGGTCCGTGTGGACTTGATGGACTGTAGGACCCAGTTTCATACTATAATAACTCTATGTACATCATCATTTTGCGCCATGTTTCTGAATAGAAGGGTATATTGGCCTTGGGAGGATTTCATGACAGATTTAACAGAATAATGCCTGGATTCCAAGGTTAAATTGTAAGGGAAGATTGTATTCTTTGAATTTTCTATTGAAAAGGGGTGATTTAATTGAAAATGTTCAATGTATTTATTTCTAATCATCAGGCAACAGGCTTGGTAGATCTTTAACCAAAGATGATATGAAAGAAAAAGACAATGGAGTAAGCAGCAAATTTACTGAAGATAAGCCCAGGCTTGTGAGCCCAGATAGTCTACTTCTGGTCCAGTGTTCCTGGGAAATCATTCTCAAGTTCCAAAGTTAATACTATTGTCTTGTTGCAGATCAGGGTTGAGCTCATCATCAACATTATGTGCCGTGTCGTACGACATCATCATTATGGGCTGTGTCATATGATGTAGATGATCATAATCTCATGACTGTAATTGTTCTCCCAACCTGGCAGTTTACTTGCAAACATTTTGTCAGCGTGTGAGGAAACATTGTCAGTGCGCTGTTAATCGTGACAAGAACGACTCAACACAACTGTTAACAGTGCTAATACAATTAAGCTCTCTCTCAGGCTGGGTATGAGTAAATTGGTAAGACTTCGAAATCTAATTGCTTATCAACTGCACTGGATTAATAGAGAACGAGAGAACCAACTTAAAACAGACGCCCAGACATAAAATAAATAAAACCTGTCACTTTGAAAATGAATCTCATTGTGAGTCAGCATCTTGGTAGCATGGAGCGGGGCACAGACAGAGGAATGAATCTTGATTAAGATAATAAAAAGCCTTTGCTCAGTAGTTTATAATACTTTTTGGAGCTTTTGTTAACTAGAAAGACACAGTAGGGTTCATTTTCACAAATGAATCGGGGAATTGCTGGGTGGCAAGGCTCGAAGGACTGGAAGGGCCTATTCCGCACTGTATCTCAATAAATAAATAGGGTGAATACTTGCAGGATTTCTCCCGTCAGATTGGGTGACATAAGAACTAGAGGTTTAGGGTAAAAGGTGAAATATTTAAGGAGAACATTAGGGGGAACTTCTTCACTCAGAGGGTGGTGAGAGTGTGGAATGAGCTGCCAGCACAAGTGGTGCATGCGAGCTCGATTTCAACGTTTAGGAGAAGTTTGGATAGGTACATGGAAGAGGGAGGAATGGCGGTATAAGACCATAAGGCATAGGAGCAGAATTCAGCCATTCAGCCCATCGAATCTGCTGCATCATTCCATCATGGCTGATTTGTTATCCCTCTCAACCCCATTCTTCTGTCTTCTTCTTGTAACCTCTGACACTCTGATTAATCAAGAACCTATCAACCTCCACCTTAAATATACCCAATGAGTTCCACAGTTTCACCACTCCCTGGCTATAGAAATTTTTCCTTATCTCTATTCTAAATGAATGTCCTTGTATTCCAAGGCTTTGCTCTCTCGTCCGAGACTCCCCCACTATTGGAAACATCCGCTGCACATTCACTCTATCTAGGCCTTTCAACATTTGAAAGGTTTCAATCAGATCTGCCCTCATTCTTCTAAACTCCAGGGAGTACAGGCCCTCACACATTAACCCTTTCATTTGGATCATTCGTGTGAATCTCCTCTGAACCCTCTCCAATGCTAACACATCCCTTCTTAGATAAAGGTCCGAAAAGTGCTCACAATTCTCCAAGTGCAGTCTGACCAACACCTTATAAAGCCTCAGCATTACATCCTTGCTTTTATATTCTAGTCCTTTTGAAATGAATGCCAACATTTTATTTGTTTTCATTACGACTGACTCAACCTGCAAATTAACCTTTAGGGAATCCTGCACAAGGTCTCACAAGTCCCTTTGGACTTCTGGATTTTGAATTTTCGTCCCACTTAGAAAACAATTCATGACTTTATTCCTTCTGCTAAGTGCATAACCATGCCCTTCCCTACACTATATTACATCTGCCTATTCTCTCAATCTGTCTAAGTCCTTCTGCAGGCTCCCTGTTTCCGCAACACTTGCCCCTCCATCTATCTTTGTATCATCTGCAAACATGGCCTCAAAGCCATCAATTCCAACATCCAAATCATTGACATAAAAAGAAGCAGCCCCAACACCGACCCCTGCGGAACATCACTAGTTATCAGCAACCAACCAGAAATGGCCCCCCTTACCTCCTGCCAGTCAGCCGATCTTCCAGCCATTCCAATACCTTTGCCGTAATACTATGGGCTCTTATTTTATTAAGCAGCCTCATGTGTGGCACATTGTCAAAAGCCTTCTGGTAAGCTAAATAAACAATATCCATTGACTCTCCTTTGTTTTTTCTGCCTGTATATTCCTCAAAGAATTCCAACAGCTTTATCAGGCAATTATTTTCCCTTTAGTACACCATGCTGACTTTGGCCAATTTTATCTGGTGTCTCCCAAGTATCTCAAAACCTTATCCTTAGTAATAGACTCCAACATCTTTCCAACCACTGAAGTCAGGCTAACTGGCCTATAATCTCTTTCTTCTGCTTCCCTCCCTTCTCTAAGAGTGGAGTGATATTTGCAATTTTCCAGTCTTCCAGAACCATGCCAAAATCCATTGATTCTTGAAAGATCATTACTAGTGCCTCCACAATCTCTTCAGCTGCCTTTTTTTAGAACCCTGGGGTGCAGTCATCTGGTCGAGGTGACTTATCTACCTTGTTTACTCACCACCATCTGGCTAAAGAACATTCTCCTCATCTCTGTTTTAAAGGTACATCCTTCTATTCTAAGGTTGTGTCCTCTGGTCCTAGACTCCCCCACTATACGGAACATCCTCTCTAAGTCCACTCTAAGACAACTCTTGCCGATTTATCTTAAGAGCCCAACCTTGGTGACATCCCGTCTGCCACTTGAGATACAAGCACAATTGCTAAAAGGGAGGAAGCAAGCAATTACAAACTTCCTCAGAAACTGCAACCCTTCTGTGTAGATGTACTATTTTCACAGACTTCCTGCCAAAACTGTGGTATTTTGTCACCTTATCCAAATTGGCACTTTAGATATACGAGCCTGTGTAAAGTGTAAAGGAAGACTACTTAGTCTGAGGTTAAGTATGGGGCTTCCATACACACCATTATAGAATTCGTCAGCACCATAAAGTACAGTAGTGTAGTGGTTAGCACAACGCTTTACAGCACAAGCGACCCAGGTTCAATTTCTGCTGCTGCCTCTAAGTATGTTCTCCCTGTGACTGCATGGGTTTCACCCGGCGTACTCTAGTTTCCTCCCACAGTCCAAAGATGTACTGGTTGGTAGGTTACTTGGTCATTGTAAATTGTCCCTTGATTAAGAGAGGATTAAATTGGGGGATTGTTGGGCAGCGTGGCTCAAAGGGCTGGAAGGGCCTACGCTGTGCTGTTTCTCAATAAAATAAAATAAAGCAATTGCAAAGCTCTGGACGGTACAGCAGCTCATGGAATAGCTCTCCATCAAACTAATACCTGATGGAACACCTTAACTTGTAGCAACAAACACACACACACAAAATGCTGGAGCAAATCAGCAAGTCAGGCAGCATCTATAGGAAACAGTAAACAATTGACATTTTGGGCTGAGACCTTTCATCAGTCCCGTTTATTCTTTTCCATAGATGCTGCCTGACCTGCTGAATTCCTGTCTGCAAACTTTCTTGTGATTGTGATTTACCTTAAGCTGTAGTTCAGGTGAATCTCCTGTGCCCTATTTCTCCAGCACAGTGAATCGGTCATTGGATTTAGAAGTCTTGACAATTTAACAACATCTCATACTATTCTTTCTCTTAAAAATATAATCCTTCATTGAATGAACCATATGTGATAATGACTGATGACTTTACAAAGTCTACCTTGAAGTATTTGTTATATCCATAATAAAGATACTGTATATTTATAAGAGTAACCCATTTTCATTCTTATCTCATTGACGTACATTGAATAGTGTTCTATTATATTCCTTAAAGCCAAGAGGACTGCTGCCACTCATGTGGCCCCACAGTATGTCACTCTACTACACTAACTGAGGGACTTCCTCACCCAACACTGCCCCTGCCTGTCCAGTAGAAGAAGAACAAGCTGCTGGTAGATGTGGTGGATGCAAGTTCAATTTCAACATTAAGAGAAGTTTGAATAAGTACATGAATAGGAGGGGTATGAAGGGCTATGGTCCAGGTGCAGGTTGATGGGACTAGGCAGAATAATAACACAAATTAAATGGGCCAAAGGGCCTGTTTCTATCTTGTAGTGCCCTATGATTATAACCTTATACTTTGGTCCTTCTCCACCGAGCCCTTGTGGAAGCTGCACCAAGCTTCATTGCTTCCCTCACCTCAGAGGTCACTGCCTCAGAAAAGAGAGCTGTCCATTTCGAACAGAGATGAGGAGGGATTTCTTTAGCCAGAGGGTGGTGAATCTGTGGAATTTGATGCCACAGTTGGCTGTGGAGGCCAAGTCATTGTGTATATTTAAGGCAGAGGTTGATAGATTATTGATTAGTCAGGGCATGAAGGGATACGGGGAGAAGGCAGAAGATTGGGGCTGGGAGGGAAAATGGATCAGCCATGATGAAATGGTGGAGCAGACTCGATGGGCCAAATGAAATTTGGCATCTCCTGTTTAGGGTCAAAATCACAAAAGTTGTATTTTAGAAATCGTGTGAATGTTATTCAAATGCAGTTGTCTCTTACCTCCACAAAGTTGTGGATAGCTTCCAGATAGACCAGATTATTGTCGTTGACATCTACACAAATACAGAAGTAGAGTCCAGCATAGCGTCGATAAATTATCTTGAAGTTTCGAAACTGCAAATATAGCAGAAAAAAATGAGTAAGTAAAGTGTAGTCTGGGTGAATGGGGTGTCCAGGGAGGGGCATCTCTGGTGAAGGAGCTTGTCGTGTCCATTCTGAGGCAGCTCACTCACCTTTGGTCCCCACTGGACACTCAACTCACACCTGTGGCTCCAAATAGATATCTGCCTGCGACAGCAGCTACATCCTGGCTCACTGCTTCACCAGGCGAGGTAAACCATGTGAGGATAGACGGGCCTCATACCCCGGTGAGATGGGGACATGGCTGTTCTCGCCTGCAAAGTCAGCTCCGGCGGACTGGACAGATGAGACCTACAGTGAGTAGGAAGGTGGTACTGCAAGGCTCCATGGAGAGCGAAGGGCATGACAAGGCACAAAAGACATCAAGGTCATCCACTGAAACCAAGGAAGAACCTAGATGGTGATGCTCATTTATACCATTGGACCTGGACCTATAGGGTTGAGAGAGTGGAACTGCCCCAGTGCAACAGCTTTTCCACTATAAAAACTCCCTTGCACAGGCCTTCCTGCCATCATCAGACATGAGGGACAACCATCAGTCAGGGGCAGCAAATCCACTGACTTTTGACTTGCTCATCACACTAATGTACTTCACTGTAAAAATTATTACACACCATTAATATAATGAAAATAGAATGCGTGCAAGGAACGAAAACAGCACGGCAACATCGGCAGAATATCTGAATCAGCTGTTGAACAATAACAAATAGCAGGTTTTCAGTCTCCAGCTGCGGTGTTGTGTTTTGATTACCACCCCCACTTCATTTGGATTAACCTGGGAGGTGAGAGGCGGAAGAAACAAAGGGCTGACGAAGATGGATTCTGGTAGGAGAGGACAGTGTGGAACATGGGTAAAGGGAAGGGAGGTTAGGAGAGGAACCAGAAATAGGAACAGATGGGTGATGCAGCTATTCTATGATATTTTCTTCCCTATTTGCAATATGATCCCCACTTTGTCTGAAGTTTGCTTGTGATATTTTATTCTGGTCCTAGCCTTTGGATGAATTTATCTAAGTAAAATTTCCACTACAGTCACCTAACACTTGGTACAAACACTACCTTTCTTACTTATATATAGAGACAGAACTAATATTCTCGAATTTCTGGTAATTGCCTCCTCCCTCCTCTCCTCCACCATTCCCCATTCTTGTTTCCTTCTCACACTTTCTCTCCTTACCTGCCCATCACCTCCCTCTGGTGCTCCCCCCCCCTTCCCTGTCTTCCATGGCCTTCTGTCCTCTCCTATCAGATTTTCCTTCTCCATCCCTTTATCTTTCACCAATTGACTTCCCAGCTCTTTAACTTCACCCCTTCTCCCTCTCCTGGTCTCACCTATCATCTACCACCTTGTACTTCTTCCTCCCCTCCCCCCACCTTCTTATTCTGACTCCTCCTACCCCTCCCCCTTTCCAGTCCTGATGAAAGGTCTTGCTCCAGTATAGTGACTGTTTATTCCCATCCACAGATGCTGTCTGACCTGCCGAGCTCTTCCAGCACATTGTGTGCATTGCTCTAGATTTCCAGCATCTGCAGTAAACAGAATTAATATTTCAGGTTAAGGTCCTTATAATCAAAAGGTCATCCACCCAGAGTGCTACCAGTCTCTCTCTCTCTCCCACAAGTCACCACATGACCAGTTAGGCATTTCCAACACTTCCTTTGTAGTACCTTTTAGAGTTAAATATCTTTTCTCTGCTCTATGTGTATATCATGTAAGACTTGGATATGGTACAAATTTAGTGCTTCTCTGCGGACCAGTAGCTCACCTCATCTCATAAATAGTGCTGCTCCAACAGATGAAATATTAAACCTTGCAGGTATGGTACAAAAGACCCCACAGCATTATCTGATAAGATGCAATGGAACTCTCTTGGCGCCCTTCATTGGAAAACATGATTGACTTTTGGACTGTCAGGAAACACTCACTTTTGATTTTAAGAGTAGGGAGGAGGGAAGCAGGCAGCCTGTACAGTTCACAAGTACAGGAGATTCGACAGATGCTGGAAATCTTGAGCAATACTTTTGTGCAAAGGAATAAACAGTCGACATTTTGGTTGAGACGCTTCATCAAGACTGGAAAGGAAGGGGGGAAGAAGCCAGAATAAAAAGATGGGAGGGGGAGGGGGAGGAATATAAGCTGGAGGCGATAGATGAGACCAGGTGAGGGAAAGGGGGAATGAAGTTAGAAGCTGGGAGGTGATAGGTAGAAGAGGTAAAGGACTGAAGAAGAAAGAATCTGATAGGAGGGGACAGTTGAACATGGAAGAAAGGAAAGGAGGAAAACCAGAGGGAGATGATGGGCAGTATTGACAAGGAGAAGGTGTGAAAGGGTAACAAGAATCATCATTATCATCATTATGTGCCATATTGTATGATGTGGGCAATCGTGGTCTTTCTGCGACCACGATGTTCTTGGCAAATTTTTCTACAGAAGTAATTTGCCATTGCCTTCTTCTGGGCAGTGTCTTTACAAGACAGGTGACCCTCAGCCATTATCAATACTCTTAAGAGATTGTCTGCTTGGTATCAGTGGTCGCATAACCAAGACCTGTGATATGCACCAGTTGTTCATACGACCATCCACCACCTGCTCCCACGGCTTCACATGACCCTGATCAGGGGGCTCAGCAAGTGCTACACCTTGCCCAAGGGTGACCTGCAGGCTAGCAGAAGGAAGGAGCGCCTTACACCTCCTTTGGTAGAGACGAATCTCCACCCCACCACCTACGTAACCAGAATGAGAAATAGAAAATAGAGATGAGAGAAGGAGTAATTACTGAAAGTGAGAGAAATCAATGTTCTTGCCATCTGTTTGGAGGCCACCCAGACGGAATATGAGGTGCTGCTCCTTCAACCTGAGTTTGGCCTCATTGTGGCAGTAGAGGAAGGGAGTGGGAATGGAAATCGTATTAAATAGGCACCCCCTGGGCAATCCTGCCTTTTGTGGTGGAAAAGCAAAGCTGCTGGACAAAGCAGTTTCCTAATCTGTCAGGTCTGCACTTGCAGCATTGGATATAATAGATGACCCTGACAGACTCATTCTTATCTACTGAATCAAATCTTCTCTCCCAAATTTACCAGTTTAACATTACCAATTCCCAAATTACAACAATGACACCACTTTTAAAATGATTAACATTTTCTGATTTCCTGAGAACAAGAGGATTTCTTCTGGAACATAGGAATCTGAAGCATGAATAAACCATGTGCTCCCAAAGGCCTGATCTGCTGTTTGTTAAGATCACTGCTGATCCGAGCTTGGCTGCAGCTCAACTTTCCCCATAATTTCTCATAACCAAAAAAAAACATAATCTTCCTGTTTTCTTCAACATCCAATGATCCAGCCCCCACATTTCTCTGGGATAGAGAAACCCTAAGATTCACAGCTAGTGCTAGAGGTCAGCGTGTGCATAAAATGTAAGTTTTGCTTCTCTTTTCTTTCTAGAGAAATGCGGAAGGAATTAAGACTAGCAAGTCTGGATAAAATAAAAAGGAATGTGAAGGATAAGGCATTGCAGCAATCATGCAGTAGTGCTTTTTTTGGTACTGTAATTTAAAGTTCAATGTTCAAAGTACATTTATTATCAAAGTATGCATACATTATACCACCTTGAGATTCACCTCCTTACAGGCAACCACAAATACAAGAAACCCATAAGAATCCATAAAAAAAAAATCAGAATCAGGCTTAATGTCATGAAATCAGTTGACTTTGCAGCAGTAGTACAATGCAATGCATAATAATTGAGAAAAAACTGTGAATTTCAGTAAATATGTGTGACCGTGGAGTTAGACTGACTGTGTGTAATGAAAAATTGGTGCTGCATGCAGGGTTCAGCAAAATGTGTGCTATCCTTTGCAAACAACAGGACAAATCTGAGGACGTGATAGAGGTATCAGGGTGGACAGGAACACCCATGGTTTTGCTGCAGTGGCCGGCGTGTTGTCTGAGGGTTGCCCTCACACATGCTGGAGAGCAGTAGAGGTGACATCCTGGACATGCTAAGTGACGTAGGCTAATGCCATCCCAGTCAAAGTAAAAGGACATGGAGATAAACATTCAGAAGTAGAGCTCTGTGTTAATTTGCCTGTTGACTGTGTCTTCCCAGAGCTTGTGGAAGTTCCGACACACTTGGGAAGCCATCCTTCTCAATACACAACTCCAACTCACTGTCACCTGGATAAGCTCCTGCCACACTCTAAGAAATTTACACTCTTGGGTAGTTTGCTGGATTTCAGCCTTGTTTTGGATGGGAGGATGAAAGGAATTGAGCCGAAAGGTGGAGAGGTACAAGGATGAACGGTTGCCTCACAGCTCTGGGGTCCCTTGCACTTTATTTGTCTATCTGCAATGCACGTTCTCTGGAACTATAACGCTTTATTCTATTTTCCATTTGACTACCTCGATGTATGGAATAACCTGGATGACACAGAATCCAGAGCAACACACACACACAATGCTGGAGGAACTCAGCAGGTCAGACAGGATCTATGGAAATGAATAAGGTTTCAATGTACATTTACAGTGCCTATTAAAATTATTCACCCTGCTTAGAAGTTTTCATGTTTTATTGCTTTACAACATTGAACCACAGTGGATTTAATTTGGCTTTTTTGACACTGATCAACAGAAAAAGATTTTGGGTCAAAGTGAAAACCAATCTCTACAAAATGATCTAAATTAATTACAATTATAAAACAAAAAAATAATTGAATGCATAAGTATTCATTCCCCTTTAATATGACACACCAAAACAGCACTGGTGCAGCCAATTGATTTTAGAATTGGTTTTAGTTAAATGGAGATCTGTTTTTGGAGACCTGTATGCAGCCAAAGTCTTTCAATATATTGTAGTAAAAATACACGTATATCTGGAAGGTCCAACTGTTGGTGAGACAGTATCCTGGCAAAAACTACACCATGAAGACAAAAGAACACTCCAAGCAACTCTATGAAAAGGTTATTGAAAAGCACAAGTCAGAGATGGATACAAGAACATTTCCAAGACACTGAATATCCCTTGGAGTACAGTTAAGTTAATCATCATGAAATGGAAAGAATATGGCCAATTGTAAATCTGCCTGGAGCAGGCCATCCTCAAAGCTGAGTGACTGTGCAAGAAGGGGACTATTAAAGGAGGCCACCAAGAGACCTATGACAACTCTGGAGGAGTTACAAACTTCAGAGGTGGAGATGGGAGAGACTGCACATACACAACTGTTGCCCGGGTGCTTCACAACTTTATGGGAGAGTGGCAAAGAGAAAGCCACTGTTGAAAAAAACTCCCAATAAATCTTGGCTAGAATTTGCCGGAAGGCATTCTGGAGACTCTGAACTCAGCTGGAAGAAGGTACTATGGTCTGATGAAACTAAAGTCAACTTTCTTGGCCATCAGACTAACCACTATGTTTGGCATAAGCCAAAAACACCGCACATCATCAAAAACACACCATCCCTACTGTGAAGCATGGTGTTGGCAGCATTATGCTGTGGGGATGCTTCACTGCAACAGGTGCTGGAAGACTTGTGAAGGTAGAGGATAAGATGAATGCAGCAAAATACAGGGAAGTCCTGGAGGAAGACCTGATGCAGTCTGCAAGAGAACTGCAACTTGGGAGAACATGTGTTTTCCAGCAAGACAGTGAGCCCAAGCATAAAGCCAAAGCTACAACACAGGAATGGATTAAAAACAACAAAGTTAATGTTCTGGAGTGGCCAAGTCAGAGTCCAGACCTCAATCCAGTTGAGAGCTTGTGGCTGGACTTGAAAAGGGCTGTTCACTCATGAACCCCATGCAATCTGACAGAGCTTGAGCAGCCTTGTAAAGAAGAATGAGGAAAACCTACAGTGTTCAGATGTGTAGAGTTGTTAGAGACCCATCCACACAGATTCAAGGCTGTAATTGTTGTGGAAGGTGCATCTGCTAAATACTGATGGGGGGGGGGCGGTCTGAGTAATTATGCAATCAATTATTTTATGCTTAATAATTGTAATAAATTTAGATCAATTTGTAGAAATTTGTTTTCACTTTGACATGAAAGAATCTTTGTCAAAATACCTAAATTAAATCCACTGTAATTCAATGTTCTAAAACAATAAAACATGAAAACTTCCAAGGGTGCTGAACACTTTTTATAGGCACTGTAATATCGGAGTGTGTATACAGTATACAACCTCACATTCAACTTTCACAGGTCCATAAAACAAAGAACACAGAAACCCCAAAGCACCCCCCCACTTCCTCCCTCCCTCTGTACTAGCAACAAGAGTTGACACTTTGAGCCAACCTCCAAGAGGACCACAACCTTGTCATGGTTTGGAGGCTTAGTGCCTCAGTAACCTGGAGACCTATGCTGGATGGAGTCAGGGCTTTATGCTTTGACTCTTGGTAGGGCCACCCATGCCAAGCAGGTGAAAGGGTCGAGGTCAGATTAGAAGTGGTCCACCAATCCTCCTGGTTTGGGGATGGGGGGTGGGGATTCAACTCAGGGCTAACAACCTTGACTGGTAAAACAAAACTGTTGCGGAAACAGCAATGAAGAAGCTTTCTGCATCTGAATGCGATGGTATTCCTGAGTGCCCACTTGGAAGCTGCATGACTGACTGTAGTGAAAATCAACAGGAAGCCACTGATACGACGAAGGAAGCCCTGAACATCGACAGAGATGGAGGACCTTCATTGTTGCCCTAACGTAACAGGCTGCAAAAATAATATCAGGTGAATACTCTTCGGCAGGTAGCCGGTTGGTGGCGTAGTGGCATCAGTGCCGGACTTCGGAGTGAAGGTTTCCGAGTTCGAATCCAGCCGGCTCCCTTGCATACTTTCCATCCGTGCTGGGTTGAGTGTCGAGTTAGCAACTCGGCTTGGTAAAAATAAGAAAGCCTGCTAACAAAGCACCGTCATGACGGTGTCCCGATGACTCCACTTGGAGTTAAGGGCTTTCTTCTTCTTCTTCACTCTCCAGCAGGACTTAAAGCTTTTCACTGTGTTTGGGTATATCGGTCATTAAAGTTCAAGAATAATAATAAAAATCTTTGCTTTGATCTTGACCTCTGGTGCTGGCTGTGCAGAGTTTGCATGTTGGTAGTTTATAAAATTACTACAAATTAACCCTGGTGTAGGTGGATGACAAGAGACCATTGGTGACTGATAGGCATATAAGAAAGACCAGATAAAAATAGCATGTTCTGGGAGTCAGCACAGACTCAATAGGCAAAAATTTAAAAATATTAAAGGTAAGTTTTATTTGGCATATACCCTGTACATCGAAACCTACAGTGAAGTGTGCCTTTCTGCATCAATACCCAACACAGTTCAAGCATATGCCGGAGGCAACAAGCGAGTGTCACTATGCTTCCGGTGCCAATGTAGCATGCCCACAACTTACTGACTGCAACCCATATGTCTTTGGGACATAGGAGGAAACTGGAGCAACCACAGAAGTGGCTTCCTTCTATATATTATATGGGAAATACATTTAGTATCTCCTATACCTAACAAAGAGTCCACTGAATATATGTTCATGGTCTTCTGCTGCTGTAGCCTATTCATTTCAAGGTTTGAAGTGTTGTGCGTTCAGAGATGCTCTTTTGCACACTACTTTTGTAATGTGTGGTGACTTGAGTTACTGACACCTTCTTGTCAGCTCGAACCAGTCTGGCCATTTTCCTTTGACCTCTTTCATTAACAAGTCATTTTCGCTCACAGACCTGCCGCTCACCGGATTTTTTTTTGTTTCTCGCACCATTCTCAGTAAACTCTAGAGACTCTGTTTTGCGTGAAAATCCCCGCCTGGCACCAACCATTATTCCACAGTCAAACCCAACTAAATCACATTTCTTCCCCGCCTGCACAACAACCGGACCTCTTGACTATGTCTACATGCTTTTATGTATTGAGTTGCTGCATCATGATTGGCTGATTCAATATTTGCATTAACAAGGTGTACAGGTGTACCTAATAAAGTGAGCACTGAGTGTAGATAGTACAAGAAGGTTATGCTTGCTTCCCTCCTCTCCTGACAAATCTTAAACTCCAGTTGGGGTAAAGAATCCCACTTAAACCATCCAGAAATGTCTCAAGAAGTCAGGCCACAGACAGAACTGTAGCTGACATTATAGTTGATTCTGTCCTTACCCAAAACATGCAGTTTTAAGTGTTGTTCGTTCCCTGATAATTCCTCGCTCAGGCCAGGGGTACTGAAGCCCACTTTGGGTCTCATCTGCTGCCCTGGGTAACAGTAGCCACAGAGGCAAGTGACCCAATGTTTTCGCGGTTTCTCCAGATGCCTCAGAATTGGACCAGATGGTACAATTCTCCACCAACCCATCAGCTTTCTGACTTCTGATTCCTGTTAAGCCGTCCACAATACACGATAGAAAAACCAGGACACATCCACTATACATGACATTTTCTCCCCATCTGGAGCATTCTGCTTTTTTCCCTTTTTGCTGAATCAGTTTCTGCAGCTTAAATAGCATTAGCATTTCCTTCACGATTCATTAGCAGCCAGCCAGTTCCAGGACCCTGCCATCAGCTACCCTATTCTCCTCGCCCAGTCATATGTTAAGACAGACAAGGAAACTGTCAGGGCTCTGTGTTGGTTGGCTAAGTGATCATGCATGTGGAAAAGGATGGAAGGAGGGGGGAAAACATCAGGTCTGGAGTTGGTGGTGATGACAGTAACAGTGAACCGCAACAAGACCAAGAGCAATCTGAAAATTACCATTCATTGGTGCAGGAACGTGAAGCTTTACCTGTGATTCCATGTAAACAAAGGACAAGCAATGCTTATAAGTGTACTTAATAACCCTAAAACAGGCACAATTAAAGAAATGAAGATGGTGTGAGCTGTTTGGGCTTAGGGAAGAGGTTCCACAACGAGGCAGGGAGTTACCAAAGCTCAGGCAAAGATGATGGAAGGAGGGCAGGGGAACTCACGATGACCCGAGCATAGGTGAGAGAATCGAACTGCCAGACCTCAGGTATGGGAACGCACAGTGATGAGCATGAACAAGAACGCCTCTTTTCATGTCTCCTTGAAAAGCTTGTTGATCAATTTGGTTAATGGAAAACTGTCAGAAAAGGAACGTTTTCCCCCTCCCCAGCATCAGTGGGTATACCAGTACAGTTCCACACTCAAAATGTTTGACCTTTCCTCTTCCAGACAAACTGTGTTTTTAGACACTTTCAATGTTTATTTCTAATTTCTAGCAATCTGTTGTTATACTAATCCTAAACCAGTGCTTTTAGGCCCTAAGACATAAGAACAGAATTACACCATTCAGCCCATCGAGTCTGCTCTGCCATTCAATCATGGCTGATTTATTTTCCCTCTCGACCTCATTCTCTTGCCTATTCCCTGTAATCTCTGATGTCCTTACTAATCAAGAACCTATCAACTTCAACCTTCAATCTACCCAGTGACTTGACTTCCACAGCTGTCTATGTTAATGAATTCCATAGATTCACCCCCTTCTGGCTAAAGAAATCCATCCTCCTCTCTGTTCTAATGGGACATCCTTCTATTCTAAGGCTGTGCTGTTTGGTCCTTGACTCTCCCACTTCTCCACGTCCAAAATACTTGGTAGTTTTTCAATGAGATTCTTCCTCATTCTTTTAAACTCCAGTGAGTACAGGCCCAGAGCCATCAAACACTCCTCATACATTAACTCTTTCATTCTTCGGATCATTCTTGTAAATGTCCTCTGGACCCGCTCCAATTCCAGCACATCCTTTCATAGATATGGGTCCCTAAACTACACATATTACTCGAAAGGTGGTCTGACAAATGCCTTATATCAGACACGAGACTGACGTTGCATTAAAACTTTCCAGTAACTGACTCTCACCAAATAACTATCATCGACAAATCACTTGTGGTACCAGAGGAAACAGCACACTGGACCCATTGTTCCACTACCATTACGACATAACGGTCATCCACTGCAAGCAGGGAAGAACCCAGTTTGTGACGCTCGTTTGTACCACTGGACCCGTACTTCCACGGGCGAGAGAATGGAACTGCCCCAGTGAAAGCTTTTCCACTTTAAGAGAACCTCCCGCACAGGTTTCCAGTTACTGTCAGATATGATGGACAACCACCACACTATTAGACAGGACTTCCAATCCTGATCAAAGTAGCCTCACCTCCTGCAAACATACCCTAGGTAGTCAGGCAGGGACACTGTCCTCACAGTTGAATATGAGCATTTGTTGTTGATAGCCACTTGGGCAGAGTACCAATATGCAATTACTATCCTTGAAAGAGCTATACCATTGAGGGCATTGGAACAGGATGGAATACAAATTATGTTACTGGCAAAATAAGAAAAGCCTTTCTGCCAGAACACTGATTCAATGTTGCGTGATGATCTAAACATTCTACAAATTATACAGAAATTAACCAAATCTAGTTTCATAGCCTAGGGAAGAAGCGAGTGACAGCTAATCTATGCATCAAGTGCTTGTTCTTAAAGGGCCTTTTCAATTTTTTCATCTTGCCTGATCTTGAGGTTGGCAGCCCATTAGTTCAGCCTTTCTTCCTATTAATTATTGCCCATCCCCAATCTCTATGGCTTAGAGTTACTGAGGGGATATTCAGGGAGCTCATTCCCAGTACAAAGCACCTCAAGTTGGCACAGCATCTGCTGCTCCAGTTTGTTCTGCTCAGCTTTTTGTACTATCTAAGAGAACTGCCCTGGCAGCTGTGCTTCATACCCACTGAGGCTTTGGGTCTACTTTGGGCTGCTCCAGGATCTGGATCTATGGACTCAATTTGGTGCAGCATGTTGTTGCTCGCTTCTATTGTTCGCACGATTTGTGTTGTCCCCCCGCCCACCCCCTTTTCTTGCGCATCAGGTGTTGGGTCTTTATTTTTTTCTTAATTGGGTCCTCTCGGGTTTCTTGCTTTGTGGCCGTCCGTAAGCAAACACATCTCAACGGTTGTACAATTTATACATTCTTTGAAACTTGAAACTATCTGCAGGTTGGCACATCAGGACACAGGAGTAATGTGAAATAACTTTAAAAACAAAATGGATACAAGTGTTGTTGGCAAGGACAGTATTTAACATCTGTAACTAATCCCTCTTGTACTGAGTGGTTTCAGAGAATGATTATTAGTCTATACTGTGAACATGGAATCACAGTTACCCAGACTTGGTAAAGTGGACAGATTTTCTTCTATAAAGTGAACCAACCAATGGGTAAATAAATCTAAATCTGAATTTGAATCTGAATCAAGTTTTATTTGCCATTCTGCTAGTTTCATAATTCAGGGATTAAAAAATCATAAAGTTTACACTCATTAGCCATCACAATGGAATTTGAGCATTGATCCAAGTCTCCAGAACACCATCCCTCAACACCTAAGCTATCATAACTACAATAAGCCAAACAGTCCTTCCAGGTGAGGCAACACTTCATCTGAGTACCTGCTGGGGTCGTTTATAGTGTCTGGTGCTCACGATGCGGCCTTCTCTACATTGGCGAGACCCGTCGTAAATCGGGGGACTACTTTGTTGAGCACTTCCACTCCATCCACCAAAAATGGAACTTTCTGATGGCCAAAAATTTAATTCTGATTCCCATTTTGACATATCGGTCCATGGCCTCCTCTTGTGCCAAGGTGAGGTTACCCTCAGGGTGGAGGAACAACAACCTTATATTCCATCTGTGTAGCTTCCAACCTGTAGGCATGAATATAGAATTCTTCTTCCAGTAAAAAAAATCCCCCCCCCCTCCAATCATCTTCTATTCCCCACTTTGGCCTCTTACCTCTTCTCAACTCCCTATCACCTCTCCGTTCCCCTCCTCCTTCGTTTTCTCCAACGGTCCACTCTCCTCTCTTATCAGTTTCCTACCTCTCCAGCCCTTTACCTTTCCCACCCACCTGGCTTCACCTACACCTTCCAGCTAGCCTCCCTCCCCTCCCTCCACCTTTTTATTCTGACATCTTCTTCCTTCCCTTCCAGTCCTGAATAAGGGTCTTGGCCTAAAACACTACACTATTTATTCATTTCCATAGATGCTGCCTGACTTGCTTAGTTCCTCCAGCATTTTATGTGTGTGGCTGAATGATATATTAACAGCAGCAAATAATCTGCTGGGGGAACTCAGCAAATCGAGCAGCATTTCGGGGGTAAGGAATAGTCAACAGTTCAGGATTCACAGCTTTGACCCAGAATGCCAATTCCTCTACCACCCCTCCCCTAACAAATGCCACTTATCCCACTGAGTTCTTCCAGCAGTTTGCTGCTTTCTCCACTCTCCAGCATCTGCAGTCTCTTGGGGCTTGATATTTATATTAGCGTCACTAGCTCGAAGCAATACCAGACGGCTATGATACTGCAGATGCCACTGTCAAAACAGGGCTTCCAACTTACTGTTTTTAAGTTTGGCTGTATTCAATAATAAACTAGGAAATTTAGTAGGGGTGTTTAAAGACCTACCCATTATAAAGACATCCCTTAAGGTTGAAGTTTCCCCTAAGTTGTACAGGTTGCACCAAGCTGAACAACTTGACTAAAATCACTGCAGTGAGGGAAAGCAAACTATCTGCTGTGAAGTTAAAACTTGTTTTCCTTTCCATTTCACCTCACTCTTGTCCTGCAGACATAGCCTGCAGGTAGCTTATCCCATTGGGTATCATTCAAATGCTTGATGTGACAGTACAACTGATGACAAGTTATTCCAGCATGATTTGTTATGTATTGGCAGATCAAGAATGACAATGGCCAAGTCGGATTAAACTTTTTTTTAACTGGGTTGTGTTTGCCATGGTACACACTGGACAACTTAATAGTGTGGGAGTGACAAACCAAGCCGTCTGAGATGAAAAACGTGTGCACACTCGAAAACCCACCAAAGAAAAAACCAGAAGGCCTTCTGCACGTAGGAGGCCCAGTCGATTCACTGTGAGATCAATCGGCCACATGGGCGCTTGCCACATTCTCACAACTGGTCTGCTGTGGTTCACGAATCCAGTCCTTTTCTTGTACATTATTCAACTGTGAACTCTCTCAAGGAGGATTCCTGTGGAGTGGGATCATTTACCCCTTCCCCTCTAATTGCTACCATCGAACTCTACCTCCGGTAACAGCCCCAGATGATGCCCGAGCTGAGTTCAGCCAAAGAGGATCAGAGCTTTGGAGCTGTTTCCCAGTAGATAATACCAAGACGTGAGCTCATCTACAAAGGGGAAAAGAAGCACAGTTGCTCAGCTGGCAAATATTACCGAGCGTTTAACCAGAAAATCATTAATTCACGTTGTGTAGGATCAGTTAGAGCAGGGGAAGCAACATTCCTGCTTATTTTAGGATACATTTACACATTTAATGGGTGACTGAACACCCACTACACCAAGACTGATAATTTCTCATTTAAAAGTGGGCCCAACATCACTAGAAACATCTGGCTGTCCATAGCTTTGGTAGGAAATATTGCAAGGCAGTGAGGCAGATGCATGAATAATGTTGGCGTAACTCTGTTGAGACATATCATAATATGTAACTTGATTACCTGTGGGTCATTAGTTTCACACATTGCTCCAATTAGCCCTATGCTGCCTTGCTGTTTGTTCTCTTGTTTTATTTGCTCCATAGGTGTTCGATGAGCTTTATTAATCCGTTGAGTCCTGGGATTTTTTTTTAAGTCTATGAAAGTACAGACTACATTTTATACAGCAGTGAACCAAACACAAAGCCAGTGACACAGTGGGACCCACTTTTACTGAAAAAATACCTACTATTTTCTCTCGTCTTAGAGACATGGATTTACGCTGAGCAGTCAGTAGCCCACAGTAAATGGGTTCAAGTGCCTATTCCTAATGATCATCATTATGTGCCTTGTTGTATGATGTGGGCAATCATGGACTTTCCATGACCATGATTGTTCTTGGCAAATTTTTCTAAACAAGTGTTTTGCCATTGCCTTCTTCTGGGCAGTGTCTTTACAATACAGGACACCACAGCATTATCAGTACTTGTCAGAGATTGTCTGGCTGGTGTCAGTGATTGCACAACCAGGAATTGTGGTGTGCACACGACCATCCACCACCTGTTCCCACGCCTTCACGTGTTAAGCAGGTGATATATCTTGCCAAAGGGTGACCTGCAGGCTAGTGGAAGGAAGGAGCAACTTACACCTCCTTTGGAAGAGACGTATCTCCACCCGCCAACCCTTTAACAGGTTCGTGCTACAAGTCAGCACTGACTAGAACTAAAAGGTGAAGCATCTCTTTCCTATGAAATTGAATACTGTACCATATGGTGCACAAATCCAGAATGTCCCAGCTCCGTGTCACGAGGGGGAATATAGCTGATTTCTATCATATGGAGTCTCTATCCACATTCCAAAATAATTGCCATTCCTTTTCCCAACCATTTATCCACCTCAAGTGGCTGATGCTAAAATTCTGGTTTGTTCTCAATTAAACAGCCACTTTAAACACATTAATTTAAACAAACATATATCCTGGTCATCTATGGATAATGATAAACAAACAACTATTTTTCAGGAAGGGGAAAGTGAGGGAACACAAACCAATCTTCACTGAAGGATCAGAATTGGAGAGAGTGAGCAATTTCAAGTTCCTGGGTGTCATTATCTCTGAGGACCTAACATGGTCCCAACATATGGAAGCAGCTGTAAAGAAGTCAAGAGATTGGCTGCATTTCATTTGGAGTTTGAAGAGATTTTGTTTGTCAACTAAAACACTCAAACACTTCTACAAATGTACAGTGGAGAGCATTCTGACAGGCTGCATCACTGTCTGGTAGGGGGCTACTGCACAAGATTGAAGATTAAGTGGCAGAAACTTGTAAAATTAGTCAGCTCCATCATGGGCACTAGCTTCCATAGTATCCAATACCTCTTCAAGGAGCAGTGCCTTAGGAAGGCAGCGTCCATCATTAAGGATCCCCACCCCCAGAAATGCCCTCATCTCATTGTTACCATCAGGGAGGAGGTACAGAAGCCTGAAGGCACACACTCAACGATTGATGAACTGCTTCACGTCACATGCTGGTGATAATAAACTTGACCCCAATTCTCATTCTTCCCCTCTGCCATCCAATTTCGGAATGGACATCGACCCATGAACACTACCTCAATACTTTAATTTGAACTATTTCTTTTAACTTAACTACTTAATATACACACATATACTTAATGTAACTCTTTTTTTCCCTCTACGTTTATCATGTAATACACTGTACTGCTGCTGTGAAGTTAACAAATTTCACCACATATGCCAGTGATATTAAACCTGATTCAGAAATTTTACATTTCAGACTCTACATAACAAATTTTAAGACATAGGTCGTGACTGTTAATACAGCAAGCGGCAGAGACATAACATTTATGGGGGCTCAGTCCTCACTGTAGTGATAAACATGAAAAAGTCTGCAGATGCTGTAAACCGATGTTTATGCCCTCAAGTTGGAGGCTACCCGGACAGAATATAAGGTGTTGCTCCTCCACCCTGAGGGAGGCCTCATCTTGGCATATGAGGCGGCCATGGACTGATAGGTTGGAACAGGATTTATGCTGTTTTAACTCAAGAAAGACAGGATGAACATTTAATTTTTTTCTTACATGTGAGTAAAAACTTACATGAAACACAAATTGAGTTACCAATATTTTGCCAGAAGAATGAATGTACATCTTTTCTAACTTTATATATTATTTATCCAAATGTCAGTATGTGGTGACCTGTATGAATCGACTAGTTAACCTATTTATATTGGCTATCTCCCTTCATCTCCATCTTGATGAAGAGTCTCCATGACTGTCCATTTCTCTCCATAGATGCTGCCCGACCTGCTGAGTTCCTCTAGCATTTTGTGCGTTGCTCCAGATTTCCAGCATCTACTGTCTTATGTTTCCTCGTAACTCTTCTTGCTGTGTTTTTCAGTCATGTTGCATCATCCGCTGGAAGAACTGGAAAGATTATCTTTGTAATGAGCTGGCTGCCATGTTTTCTGCATTGCTGCGGTGGATACAAGTGAATAGTCCAGAAAGGATTTGTACCAATGCGAACTATGTTAAGGCATGATTGGGCCTCCAATGTGCGGGAGGCACTGTCTTTGGGCTCGGGTTTTCGAGTACATGCATTTCGTCTTGGCGGACCCGGTTTGTAGCTCTCACACTGCAAGTTGTCCAATGTGTACCATTACTACCATGATTCAGTAAAAAATATTTAATCACAGTAGAAGTTCAGTACCTTTTATCCGAAATGTTTGGGGCTGGAAGTGTTTTGGATTTTTTTGGATTTTGATATTGCTTGGGATCACCATCGTTTCCGATTCTGAATTTCTGTGCCACTGGTAAGCAGCCTTTGTCTTAGACTTGTTCATCACACATGTGCACTTGACAGTAAAAATTATTACATACCATTAATATAATGAAAGTATGTGTTCAGGGTAACAGAAACTTCAGGAAAATGCCTGAATCAGCTGTTGAACAACAGCAGGCTTTCAGTCTCCCCTACTAGGCCATGATTCAATTAAAAAGTTACAGTACACTGGATATGAATTTTACTTTTTTTTAGGTTTTATGCATTGTAGACTTGTTCTGGTGTTAGATTTTCATCAGCGATGATCTTGGCAAACTCATCAATAAATTCCTCTGCCGCATCGCAATCAGCAAACACTTTATCTTTAATATTCTTTTAAATCTATAAAAAAATTAATGCCATGGCTTTTCTTAAATTTCTGCAATCAGCCTGCTGAATATTGACAATTCCCCTCAGTTTTCAGTTTGTCATGATAGATCTTTGCTTGTTTCATGAGCAGCATACTGTTAAGTAGCATATGTTCACACCGGTGTTAACGATACCCGATTAAAATCTTTGTTTCTCACTTTGTGCAGCGTTTTTCTATTTATCATTAATATCTGTTTATTACATATGTGGAGTCACTTCCTGGAAATGTCTCTTGTCTTTCAATCCACAACAAAGACCCACATCAGTATCAGGTTTATTCTAACTCACTAATGTCATGAAATTTGTTTTTTATTGCAGCAGCAGTACAGTGCAATACATAAAATTATTACAATACTGTGCAAAAGTCTTAGGCTCCCTGGATCTATATACCCAAGGCATGAGAAAATATGCAGATACTGGAAATGCAAAGTAACACACAGAGAAAATGCTGGAGGAACTCAGCAGGTCGGGCGGTATCTATGGAAAAGATCTACGGGGCGAGACCCTTCTTCAAGACTGGAAAGGAAGGGGAGAAGTCAGTATAAGAAGGTGAGAGGAGGGGAGGAAGAGGTACAAAGATGGCTGGAGATAGGTGAAACTGCAAGAGGGGGAAGGTATGAAATAAAGAGCTGGAAGTTGATTGGTGAAAGAGATAAAGGACTGGAGAAGGAGAGGATTCTGTTAGGAGATGGTCGAAGACCATTGAAGAAAGGGAATGGGGAGGAGCACCAGAGAAGGTGATGGGCAGGTAAGAAGGGAAGGTGTTGAGAGGGAGATAAGAATGGCGAATGGTGAAGGGGGGGGGCAGTGAAATTACTGGAAGTTTGATAAAGCAATGTTCACACCATGAAGGTGCAGGCTACCCATACTGAATATAAGCTGTTGCTCTTCCAATCTGAGTGTGACCTCATCCTGGCAGTAGAGGAGGCCATGGACTGACATGTCAGAATGAGAATAAATGGCTAGTCACCAGGAAATCCTGCTTCATGTGGCAGACAGAACAGAGATGCTCGATAAATTGGTCTCCCACTCTTCGTCAGGTCTCATTGATATACAGGAGCCATACCTGGAGTACCTGATACAGTAGATGACGTGCATAGACTTGCAGGTGAAGTGTCGCCTCACCTGGAAGGATTGTTTGGGGCCCTGAATGGTAGTGACTGATGAAGTGTAGGGGCAGGTGTCGCACTTGTTCCACTAGCAAGGAGGGAGATCACTGGGGAGAGACGAGCAGACAAGGGAGTCGCCAAGGGAGTGATCCCTGCAGAAAGTGGAAAGTTGAGTGGAGGGAAAGACCTGTTGGAGGTAGCGGAAGTTGCGAAGAATGATGTGCTGGATACGGAGGCATGGTATGGTAGGTGATGACAAGAGCAGCCCCATCCCTGACGTGGTAGCAGGAGGCTGGTCAGATGTGCGCTAAATGGAAGAAATGTTGGCAAGGACAGCGTTGAAGGTGGGGAAGGGAAGCCCCTTTCTTTGAAGGAGGAGGACACATTTGTTCTGGAATGAAAAACTTCTTCCAGAGAGCACATGCAGTGGAGACAGAGAAACTGAGAACAGGGAGTGGCATTTTTACAAGTGAACGGTGGGAAGAGGTATAGACCAGATACAATTGACAGGGTGGAATTTTGCATGGTATTGTAGGTGGAGACTTATATAATGCAAAATAGCCTGACTACTGCAATCTCAAAACTAAAGTCATTATTGTACCTCCACAAAGTTGGTGTGCTTAGCATCACGAACAGTCACAACAGCATGGACTTCCTCGATGAGCTTCTGTTTCTCATCATCATCGAACTGCATGTACCACTTAGCCAAACGGGTTTTGCCAGCGCGGTTCTGAATAAGGATGAAACGGATCTGAAATGAGAAAAAGGAAACATGAAGAGACTGTGGTGTCAGCTGTTTGATTTATGTGCACAAGAATGTTTTACAGTAACCTTCTTTCAAGTTCTAGTTTGACAAGTAAAGCTCCCATATTTACTTTGCAAAACATTTTTCCCCATCTGTGTTGTTTTTCAGAATCAGAATCAGGTTTAATATCTCTGGCATATATATTAAAGGGTTAAAGGGTTGTGTTGGCATGTGGCCAAGTGGTTAAGGCGTTCGTCTAGTGAGTTGAAGGTCGCTAGTTCGAGCCTTGGCTGAGGCAGCGTGTGTGTCCTTGAGCAAGGTACTTAACCACACATTGCTCTGCGACGACACCGGTGCCAAGCTGTATGGGTCCTAATGCCCCTCCCTTGGACAACATCGGTGTCGTGGAGAGGGGAGACTTGCAGCATGGGCAACTGCTGGTCTTCCATACAACCTTGCCCAGGCCTGCGCCCTGGAAACCTGCCAAGGCGCAAATCCATGGTCTCACAAGACTAACGGATGCCTAAAAAAGGGTTAAATTAAATAGGTAGAGTAAAAATAGAAATAAAGGAATAGGATGGCAGAGGGGAAGAAGCTGTTCCTGAATCATTGAGTGTGCGCCTTCAGGCTCCTGTACCTCCTCCCTGACAGTAACAATGAGAGGAGAGCATGTCCTGGGTGGTGGAGAACCTTAATAATGGACACTGCATTCATAAGGCACTGCTCTTCGAAGATGTCTTGGATACTACAGAGGCTAGTACCCATGATGGAGCTGACTGAGCTTACAATTCTCTGCAGCTTACTTTGATCCTGTGTAGTAGCCGCCGCACACCCCCTCCCCCACCCTGCTTTCATACCAGACAATGATGCAGCCAGTTAGAATATTCTTATATTCTCCATGGTACATCTGTAGAAATTTGTGAGTGTTTTAGATGACATCTCCTCAAACTCCTAATGGAATGCAGCTGGTATTTTGCCTTCTTTATAGCTGCATCAATATGTTGGAACCAGGTTAGGTCCTCAGAGATATTAACACCCAGGAATTTGAAATTGCTCACTCTCTCCACTTCTGATCCCTCTGCGAGGACTGGTGTGTGTTCCCTCGGCTGAAGTTCACAATCAGCTCTTTGGTCTTACTGACATTGGGTGGAAAGTTGTTGCTGCGACACCATTCAACTAGCTGGTATATCTCATTCCTGTTCTCCCTCCCAGTTGTTCTCCAGAACCAATGTGCAGGTCACTCTTGGGAAAGGTGTGGCACCTGCTTAGCCCCCGATCAGGGTCACCTGAAGCCATGGCATCAGGTAGTGCTGCTTATATGACCACTGACGCCAGGCCGGTGATCCCTGAAGAGTATTGATAATGGTTGGGGGGTGGGGAGTGGGCGGGTCACCCACCTTGTGAAGACACTGTCTAGAAGAAGATGGCAAAGTATATCCGAAGAAAAATTTGACAAGAACATCATGGTTATGGAAAGACCACATCATAAGACATGGCTCATAACAAATGAACCTAGATAAGTGATAAATAGAAGTAAAAATTCACTAGTCTGGTTCTTGTCATGGTAAACCTGCCATGAGAAGGCTCGAGCTCTCATTCTAAACTCTAGGGAACTGAGGAACCTCACTGAAACATACAAAGTTCTCAGCTGGTTCTGAAGCTTACATATGGGAAGAATGTTTCACTTGGCCGAGGAGTTTACAAACGTAACAGAACTAAAATTAGGAGCAATTTCTTTACCCCAGGGATGGTTGGAAATCTCCAATTCCAACTAAATCCAGAAGAAGATGGCACCAGCGAACAATGCTACCAAGGGCAGCATTTACCAGATGGTCCATCAAACTGTTTCTTTCACATTTTCTTTTTCCTTAAATGTGGTTCTGGTACTGTTGGCTTAATGGTGCGTTTTTGGGCCAACCGAGCAATCTGGCACTTTGCTGTCTCCGAGAATACTTCAGAAGGCAAGTGGCATTGAGGCCAAAAAGCTTAAGGTCCATGATCGACTCAGTCTCTCGCTGATTAAAGCGCTGAGGAAGATTGAAACATCGAGGCTCTCCTTCATGCCTGCTGGAGGAA
The DNA here is from genome assembly GCF_963921235.1 of Mobula hypostoma. Classification (NCBI taxonomy): domain Eukaryota; kingdom Metazoa; phylum Chordata; class Chondrichthyes; order Myliobatiformes; family Myliobatidae; genus Mobula; species Mobula hypostoma. The sequence continues at coordinate 5,058,975 of NC_086106.1, forward strand.
GGTGTTTGCGTGTAACGGTCTCTCTCTCTCCCCTTCTCACTCGCTGCTCCCAAGGGAAGATCCTTATGTTTGAACGGTCTCTCTCTCTCTTCCTCAGTGCCGTCGGAGGATGGTACCAAAGTTCTGGTCTGCAGTTTGTGGATTGGACTGTAGTTTGCATTGTTATGCGTAAGGAATTGGGACGGCCTGCAGATAATGAACACTGAGTTGAACTGAATGTGGACTCTTTTGATCTTGTGTTTTAGTTTCTCATTCTTTCTTTCCTGCTTTTTTTTGCACACATGGGGATGCACTTATTGATTGCATGATTTGTGCTTCTGTGTGTGGGAGGGGGTTGATGTTCTTGTTGACATTTGTGCAATTTGATTTTTTTATTGCGCATGGGGGTTGATATTTTTCATTGAACGGGTTCCAGGGTTTTCTTGTAAGATGGCTGTCTGTGGAGAAAATGAAACGCAGGGTTTTACACTGCATACATACTTTGATAATAAATGTACTTTGAATCCTCTAAAACAGGGGTTCCCAACCTTGGGCTATTGACTCCTTGCTTAATGGTATTGGTCCATGGCATATAAAAAAAGTTGGCAATCCCTGCTCCAAAGGTCAACCTATGATCGCATTCTGAAATGAAATAGTCATATTTCTGGATATTTGGGGAACTGACGGATATGGGAATGGGACTGAAAAACAGTCTTGAGGTAGATTAAACATTGTACCGTATAGCCTACAGTATAATAAGGAACTACTTTATGTTTTAGTAGCACGTCATTGCATGCGCTATTAGGCGCGTATTGATCTGTATGTGTGTGCCGAGTTCGGTTTCTGTCAGTAAAGAACCATGAACCTTAGCTCCCGTCTCCAGGGTTTTTATTAATAGCATTGTTGTGTAACCAGGCCACATACACAACAAATTGGCGACGAGGTTAATGAAGCTACATTGTATCGGAACGCTGCGTTTTAATTGATAACAACACTCGGAAGAAGAGTGCAAGGAACGAACCAAGGAGCGGGAGAAGGAGGCACAGTGAGGCTGCGAGTCTGAAAGGAAGCGGGAGCACAGTCGGGGTCGGGAACGTCGGGAGACCAAGAGACACAGTTGGAGCCACAGCACGTCCAGCCGAGACCACAGCCGGTGCTGACCCCCAGGGACTGAGGGTCTGCTTGCCCCAGAAGGGAGATAAAAAGGAGCGACACACACACATCTAGACGGAGTGCACTCGTGGTGCTAGCAAGGACACGCGAGTCCAAAAAAGAAAACAAGGGGAAAACGGGGCTAAATTAACATAACAAAGATGGTGATGATTGGAACCATTGCAGCATTTGATAGTGGCACTGAAGACTGGGCAACTTACATTAAAAGACTGGAGTTATATTGTGAGGCTAACGGTGTTAATGATGAAAAGAAAGCCAGCGTCTTACTCAGTATTATGGGAGCAAAAATATACGGGCTGCTACGGAGCTTGTTAACCCCTGAAAAGCCAGCTGACAAAACGTTCAAGCAAATAGTAGACACTCTCCAACAGCATTTAAGCCCCAAACCACTGGTCATTGCTGAAAGATTTAAATTTCACAAACGGAATCAGAGCAAAAATGAAAGCATTTCTGAATATTGTGCTGAATTGCGCAAATTATCAGAACATTGTCAATTTGGAGCTGGGGGTAGATGATTTGTTTACACTTTAATGACTCCGGTCACCAGATTCTATTTGACAAAGTACTGTGGATTGAGTCCACAACGATGCGCTTCTTGAAAAGGCGTGAATACCAGATGCTTCTGGCGCCGTAGTTTGACCTGATGCTGTAGTTTTGAAGACAGCATTATCTATACTCTATAAGTATTAATTGTCTTCTATGTTAGCACGTAAAATGCCAAATAAACGTATTGTGGATTTAACTTGCATTCCCAAGGGCTGTGGATACAACCCAGACATGTTGGCATTGGAAGGAAAGGATAAATTCAGAAGGTGTGATGTTTGTATGTAGCTTCAAAAGGAAGCATTGTCTATAACTTTTTAAGTAGTAATTGCCTTTGTGTTTAGCATATAAATATCGAGCCCACTTTGGACTGGCGGAACTTCCTACCGAAAGCGTCTCCATCCGTATAATGCCTGCTGTATCTTGTTGTGTCGAATAAAGAAGCTGCTTTGTATCTACCAGTGACTCTGACTCTCCGGTGATTTCGATCCACGCTACAACAGCATGCACTGTGAAACCACACAGAAGAAGCTTCTGTGTGAAAGAGACCTTACATTCGAGAAAGCGCTAAACATTGCAATATCAAATGAAACAGCATCACGGGGTGCTTCCGAGATACAACAAAAATCTCTGGAATATGCCACAAATAAAATGTCACTGAACAGGAATGAAGGAAAGAAATGTTACCGTTGTGGGAACAGGTCACATGACCCTGATGGTTGTTGGTTTAAAGACAAAGAATGCAGAAACTGTGGCAAACAGGACCACATTGGCAGAGTATGCAAAGTTAGTCAATAGCAGAAAAAGGGCAAAATACGGAGAAACAAGAAACCCCAGAAAGGAAAATACAACAAGGCACACAAAATGAAAGAGGGCAGTTCTGATGAAAGTGACTCCGATGAAAATGAATTGTCTTGTCGGCAACTTCACAGCATGAAAGAGACAGATGATCGAAGACTAATATCGATCACTCCACAAATGGCGGGTGTGAGACTGAAAATGGAGTTGGACACAGGCTCAGCTTTAACAGTGATCTCTGTACACGACTACAAACGACTGTTTTCTCACATACCTCTGAAACAAACTAAACTACTGCTAAAGACTTACACAGGACAGAAAGTGCGTCCCAAAGGTAAAAATTAAACTGACAGTGACCTACACAGACAAAGCACAGCAGCTGAACCTCTAATGTACTGAAAAATGGAGGACCACTGTTGCTGGGACGTGAATGGCTCAGGAAAATCCAGCTGGATTGGCACACCATCAAGGAACTAGTTGTGTCAACAAAGGAGGGCAGCTCAGAGGGGAAGATGACCGCAGCTGTCCTTTCACCCACTGTCCACTATTACAATGACGAGGAGTTGCTAGACAGCATCGATGATGAAGACGAACGCATTATCCGTGGCCACGACTCGGATGATGATAGAGGATGCAAGAGAGACAGATATTGCCAATAAGCAGGATGATGAAGACTACCTGGAAGTAAAAGAGCAGATGTACCAGGAGAAATTGACATCTCTCAAAAGAAAGCTACAGCAGTTACAGGAAGGCATTTTGCAGGATCATCAGAAAAGGATGAAGAAACTAGATCAACGATACAAGGAAAGAGTATGAAATGCAGAGCTTTTGCTGCAACTGGAGACAGAACAGTAGAAAGGAATCATATCAAAGAGAAGAAAGCAGCAGTGAAGGAATTTGAAGATAAAAAGATTGAGTTAGAAGAAAAGAAAAAAGATGATTGAGAGTGAGAGTCTAACAATGGAACTTACAGGGGATTCTATGGAGGTAAAGCCAATGATGACTAGGAAACTAAGGAGGAGACCTAATGACCCTGCTCCAATTACCACAAAAGACTAAAACCTGCACCTGCGCAGTTAAGTTACTTGTTAACAGATAATGGAAGATCTGCAAACTCTCAATAAGCTTAAATCTTCGAAAAGACCAGCATCTCCGTCTTCTCCTGAGCATCTTCCCAGCACTCCTGCTGAATCACCAGCATAAAGAAATGAAGCACAAATAGAAAATGGAAAGTTATATTATGATAAGAGATGGTATCATAAAGGACAGGCTATCTATTTGGAATCTAAGGAGAATACGAAGATTGGCTGTGTAATTAGCTCAGTTGGAACAAATGAGATATGGGTAAGGTAGACAAGTGATAGCACAAATTGCGTCAATATCTAGGACAGCCGCACAGAGGAGTCTTCATTATACGGAGGCGATCTGCTGCCTAGAACTCTTAGCAAGTTGGAGGTGCACATCTTCTTAACTCCTTATGCTCAGAGGTCAACTTTTCATGACTTTTACGTGGAAATCTGTATTAAAACAGACAAGCTTATGGACGGACTGAAGGACACACTATTTAAAGACACTTTCCAATGCCATCTCAGTTTTGATGATTGTACATATTTTTAAGAATAACATTCACCTTTTCATGGATTTCACTTTGCTTTTGTCATCTTTGCAAGACGGAGGTGACTACTCTTTACAGATTGTTTAATTTATTCCAGATAATAGAGTGAAGATCTACTTGCTTCAGTGCTGGACAATCTAGAGAAGACCCCCCCCCCCACCCCCGAGACTTGAGTTATAAATGGGTCTTAGACCAAAAGTAAAAAAAAGGCTTGTTATAATTCGATATTATTATATTACTTTGTTATAATTTGATACTATTAAGTTGCTAAGTAAACAAATAGTAGGCATTTGTATGTTAAGGGTAAACATATTTGTTTAGCATAATGCCCCAGTAAAAAAAACAGTTGATACACTATTAAAAGGGGAGGAGTGTACTGTATAGCCTACAGTATAATAAGGGACTACTTTATGTTTTAGTAACATGTTGTTACATGTGCTATTAGGTGCGTATTGAGCATGTGCTATTAGGCGTGTATTGATCTGTACGTGTGTGCCGAGTTTTGTTTCTGCCAGTAAAGAACCATGAACCTTAGCTCCCGTCTCCAGCGTTTTTTTTAAATAGTATTGCTGTGTAACCAGGCCATATACACAACAAACATGATTCCGTTGAATGACTGAGCAGGCCTGATGATGATTGAATGACAGAGCCAGCCTGTGCCTACTGATAATATTCCTTCTTCACCGTAGAATTAGAGCTCTGATAAAGTTTGGAATTAGGTGATTTCTTAGAACTTGAATGGAATACTGACGAGCATATAATTGATGAGGGGATACTTGTTACCATTATCTGATTCTTTTCATCAGAACTGATGCTTAAGAGGAAGCTGACAATTAGCTGGGACTGACTTATCCTTTTTATAAATAGGTGTTACTTGGGCAATCTTCTCTAAAGTGGGATACATGTTAGATTAATTCCAGTAGATGAAAGCTTTAACTGAAGCAATGATTACATCTAGTGCAGCATCTTTGTGTGGCAGTAGAGGAGGTCACGGACAGACGTATTGATTCCTCTACTGCCACAATGAGGTCACACTCAGGTTAGAGGAGTAACACCTTCTATACCGTCTGGGTAGCCTCCAACCTGATGGCATGAACAACAACTTTTCAAACTTCCCCACCCTCAATATTCCCTGTTCCCATTTCCATCTCTCACCTGTCTCTTTATCCGCCCATCACCTCCCTGTGGTGCTCCTCCCTTCCCTTTCTTCCATAGCCTTTTGTCCTCTCCTATCAGATTCCCCCTCCTCCAGCCCTTTGTCTCTTTCACCAATTGACTTCCCTGCTCTTTACTTCACCCTTCCCCCCACCCCAGTTTCACCTATCATCTACTACCCTATACTTCTTCCTCCCCCCGCCCCCGCCACTTTCTTACTCTGACTTCTCAAGTTTTTATCTTCAGTCCTGAAGAAGGGTCTCGGCCTGAAACATCGATTGCTTACTCTTTTCAATAGATGCTGCCTGGCCTGCTGAGTTCCTTCATCATTTTGGTGTGTTGCTTATTTTCACTGGCATGCTTTGCGGCAGCAGTACAGTGCAATACATAATAATAAAAACTATAAAATATAAAATGAAAATTAAAATAACCAAGTAGTGCAGAAAGAGAAGAGAAAAATACTGAGGTAGTGTTCATGGTTTCATTGACCACTATGCCCTCTTCTCATGGCTACCATCAGGGAGGAGGTACAGGAGCTTGAAGACTCTCACTCAATGTTTTAGGAACAGCTTTTTCCCCTCTGCCATCCAATTTCTCAACAGTCAATGATCACTACCTCATTAATTTTGCTCTGTTTTTAGACCACTTATTTTCATATGTGCGGAAACTTTTTAAACTGTAATTTATGGTATAGTTTATAGTCATAGTCATAGTTTATTGATCCCGGGGGAAATTGGTTTTTGTTACAGTTGCACCATAAATAATTAAGTAGTAATAAAACCATAAATAATTAAATAGTAATATGTAAATTATGCCAGGAAATAAGTCCAGGACCAGCCTATTGGCTCAGGGTGTCTGACCCTCCAAGGGAGCAGTTGTAAAGTTTGATGGCTACAGGCAGGAATGACTTCCTATGACGCTCTGTGTTGCATCTCGGTGGAATGAGTCTCTGGCTGAATGTACTCCTGTGCCCACCCAGTACATTATGTAGTGGATGGGAGACATTGTCCAAGATGGCATGCAACTTGGACAGCATCCTCTTTTCAGACACCACCATCAGAGAGTCCAGTTCCATCCCCACAACATCACTGGCCTTACGAATGAGTTTGTTGACTCTGTTGGTGTCTGCTACCCTCAGCCTGCTGCCCCAGCACACAACAGCAAACATGATGTATATGTATTATGTATTGCTGCCACAAAACAACAAATTTCATGACATGCTGCATGCCAGTGATAATAAGCCTGATTCAGATTCACGGATGTTCAACATTTCAGTGATGTGCTAAGTAAAATTCACATTGGGTCAGGATTATCTGTGCAATATCTTAAGATTTTCATATTGGGGTGCCAGGGTAAATAGTTGATGCTTGAAACTGAGGACAATTCAGTGCAAAAGACATAATTTGTAAGTATAATTCGAAGTTCAGAGGTAGTCTGAAGGCTGCCTTCTCTGTCCTGAATGCTGTAACATAACGTAAGGTGGCCCCATATATTGAAACTCTGGCTGTAGTCTTATCTAACCCAAGTGGAAAAAGCTTGCTTGCATTTGCTCTATCTATCTCTCATAATTTTGTATACCTCTAACAAATCTCCTCTCCATCTTCTACATCCTAAGGAATAAAGTCCAAACCTTTCCAATCTTTCCTTATAACTCAGGTCCTCCAGTCCCAGCACCAGCCTTGTACATTTTCTCTGTACTCTTTCAACCTTATTCACATCTTTCCTGTAGGTAGGTGACCAAAACTGCACACAATACTCCGAAATAGGTCTCATCAATGTCTCAAATAACTTCAATGTAAATCCCATCTCCTGTACTCAATACTTTGATTTATGAAGGCCAGTGTGCCAAAAGCTTTATTTTCCTGCCCTGCTGAGGTCCTCCGGCTCCCTTGTGTGTTGCTTTGTTGTGCAGCCATAATTTTATGTTACAGACATACGGGAAATAGTTGAAGGTGGTGACCTGTTAGTGGTGCCAGGTTACCTCAGGTGGCCGTAACATGGAAAAAATGCAGACATTAAAATCCGATAATGCTGGAAAAAAACTCGGCAGTGTAGGTAGGACCTGTGGAAAATGAAGCAGAGTTAATGTTACAGGTCAAAAAGCTCATGGTCAGAAATCTTATTATTCCTGGACCAAATGTGTGCTGTCTATTTTTTCCAACCAATGAAGGTTCGAAATATAGTAATTTGCTGATATTCATGGCCCTTGCCTTCATGTTGTGACATCATATTTTGATTATAGAATAATCACTGTGGAAAGCTGCTGATGGACAGTCTATTTTCCTCCAAAGATGCTGTCTGACCCCCTTCATTTTTTGAGCTTCTTTGTGTGTAACTCCAGATTTCCAGCATCTGCAGTCTCTTAAGACCATAAGGTATAGGAACAGAATTAGGCCATTTGGCCCATTGAGTCTGCTCCAGCATTTCATCATGGCTGATCTATTTTCCCTCTCAGCCCCAATCTCCTGCCTTCTTGCTATATCCTGTCATGCCCTGACCAATCAAGAATCTATCGACTTCTGCCCAGCAACCTAGTCTCCACAGTTACCTGTGGCAACGAATTCCACAGATTCACCACTCTCTGCTAAAGAAACTCCTCATCTCCATTCTAAATGGACATCCCTCTATTCTGAGGCTGTGTCCTTGGTCAGAGACTTCCCCCACCATAGGAAACATCCTCTCCAAGTCTACTCTGTCGAGGGCTTTCAACATTTCAATCCTGGAATCATTTTTGTGAACCTTCTCTGAGCCCTCTCCAATGTCAGCACATCCTTTCTTAGATAAAGGGATCAAAACTGCTCATAATACTCCAAGTGAGGCCTCACCAGTGTATTATAAAGTGTCAACGTTGCATCCTCACTTTTCTAGTTCTCTCCAAATAAATGCTAAAATTCTCTTAGGTTTCCATTATACAACAGTCCTCCAGGAAGTCCAAATGGCAATTTTTTTCAAGTATGAATTTGGACAGCAAGTTTTTCCATCACAAACAAACCAGCTCCTCTTTCCCCCCTCCATGTACACACGTGCACTTTCCAATTGAAGCCACTGGATGGTGATCAGAACCTATAGTCTTGGCTGACCTTTCTTCTTGTTGAGATAACCACCACAGTGATTGCAACATTATACCTGAACGTTTTTTAAACTAGGATAAGGAGGTGGGATTTGCCCTACCTTTCACCCATTTCCCATATAAGGCTCCACCATTTTCTGATGGAAGTTGGAGAGGAGGACCTAACAAGCTTAAAGAGGTTACACCCAGCCTTCCTTTCCTCAAGTAATAAAAGATTTCATTGTAATTTTCCCTGTACAATGAAGTAAAAGTTTACTACGGACAAAACAAAAACTTATAACAGCACAGGAAAACAATCCAACACAAGTTACCTATATTCTCCCCCTCCATTCAAATGTATCTGGTGCTTACCCAAGTGTACTGCTGCTAGACAAAGAGTTCGTTTGCCAAGCTATTTGCGTTCTTACCATTAAAGTGATCTCCACCCTTTTAAGTGTGAGAATAACAAGTTGAGTAGGAATGTGGATATCTGGAAACCATTATGAGACAGAGGGTCAGTAACAGAGAATGAATCCAAGGCTTTAATCATAACTGAATGTTCAAACTGAAGAGCAACCAGTTTACAACCTCCATCCAATCCTCCATGTTGGAAATGATCTTCAATCTGCTGCCTGCTCTCTACATTTCCAACGAGATTTAATGAAAAGAATTTAATTCAGCAGGAGTGCATTTCTGAACAGTATTCTTCTCTCCTGAAGGAACAAACTTGTGCTTTGGATCTAGTCCCAAAGAATTTAGGTTGAAGTTATATACTTTTTCCATTCTTAATGAGGCTGGATGGGGTGGTGGACAGAAGGGAAATGATGGATAACAGAAATTAAGGCAAATCAGAAACAAGGGCTAATAAACTACTCAGATGTACTCTGCTCAGATCTGAAGATAGATCTTCCAGCTTATGAACCAGAGAACATAAGCAACAGAGTCATAATGCAAATATTTTTATTCCCTCATGTTGTGAGATGGATGTAGGATTTAAATAAATTCTAAATTCTAAGCAGACAAAGGTTCATGCCAACTATCAAATATTCATCTATACTATCATGGTGATTCAGTCGGATGCATTTATTTTTCACAGGTACATTGAAACATACAGTGAAATGCATCATCTATTTTAACAAACATTGCAACCCAGGGCTTCCTGGCCTACAGGCCACACACTTAGCTCCAAACCTCACCAAACTCCCTTGGAGACAACAAAGTGCCAGATCGCTCAATCAGCCCAAAACATACCATCAAAATGTAAATCACAGGTTCAAATTGCACGCAGACCAGTAGTAAAGCATATTAAAAAGAAGTAGTTTCATGAACTGTCTGCAGCATGTCACCGTTGGTCACGTTATTCACTGGCACCATCTTTCAGTAACAACTATTTTGAGATTTGCAATTGTGGCTCTAGACATTAGTATTCTGATTTTTTTGTTTTGCCCTGCAATTATTTAAACACAATTATGATGTCCTTACCATAGTGGCAGTGAATGCAGTCAATGCAAGCTCTGAGTTTGGACTACTGTTGCATTTCTGTTGCCAACCATAGAACTATTCCTCTTCTCTGTGTTCAGTTACTGTTATTCATGGCGGCAAAAATAGAAGAATCAGCTAACATTTCTACTTCTGATCCCAGTCATTTTGGTTCTACAGTGTTGTATTTCAGGAGAGAAAGTGAGAATGAGGCTGCTGTGTTGTGTGCTGTGCTTTCTCAGATCACTCAGACTAACTCCCTATGCTCACATCTACACTATAGCTTGGGTGCCTAAGACTTTTGTACAGTACTGTAGTAATTTTATGTACTGCAGTGTACTGCTGCTGCAGCAAAAAAAGCAAATTTCATGACATTTGTGAGTGATGATAAACCTGATTCTGATCTGGGTCTCTATTGTGGACTGAGAGTGGGAAAGGGGCAGGGAGAGGGGAATCATGGTTGGGAAAAGGGGAAGGGAGCGGGGAGGGAGCAGGAAGCACCAGAGAGACATCCTGTAATGATCAATAAACAAATTGTTTGGAATCAGATGACCTTGTCTGGTGTCTCAAGGCTGGGTGTATCTGCACCCACATCACCTCCTCCCACCTCTGGCACTCCTCCTCTGCCACCTGTCCCACACCCCTCCTGCGGCACTCCATCATCGCCATTCCCAACATCCTTTGTTCCCACTCGTCACCTCTCTTTGGTGCTCCTTCCCCCTTTTTCTTTCTTTCATGGCCTTCTGTCTCTTTCACAATCAACTTCCCAGCTCTTTGCTTCATCCCTCCCCCTCCAAGTTTCACCTATCGCCTGGTGTTTCTCTCTCCCCTCCTCTACCTTTCAAATCTACTCCTCAGCTTTTTTTCTCCAGTCCTGCCGAAGGGTTTCAGCCCTAAATGTCCACTGTACCTTTTTTCCCCCATTGATGCTGCCTGGCCTGCTGAGTTCATCCAGCACTGTGTGTATGTTGATTCTTTGTTCCTGCCAGGTTTACAAACTCGGTCTCTACTCCATGTTGACAAATACAGTACTGTGCAAATTTCTTAGCCACCCTAGATAAATACATGTTCCTAAGAGTCTTCCACAGTACCATGGAACATAGAACAGTACAGCACCTGAACAGTCCTGATGAAGGGTCTTAGCCCAAAGTGTGAACTGTTTATTCCTTTCCACAGATGCTGTCTGAACTGCTGAGTTCCTCCAGCATTTTGTACGTGTTGCTGGAGAATCTATTCTGTTTAGCACGTGAACAGTCCCATCGGCCCATGATACAGTGTCAAATTAATTAAACGAGAGACAAGCTAGTGATGTATTTCTAGTACAACACACAGAAAATGCTGGAGGAACTCAGCAAGTCAGGCAGCATCTATGGAGATGAATACACAGACATTTCGGGCCAAGGGGTAGTCCTGATGAAGAGTCTCGGCCCAAAACATGACTGTTTATTCCCCTCCATGGATGCTCCCTCACCTGCTGAGTTCCTCCGGCATTTTGTGTGTGGGCTGTTGAAGAGTTCCAAGCATCTGCAGAATCCAACATATTTCTACTGCTCGTTTTAATTTCAGCCCTATATGTCCAAATTCTAAGGAAAAGCTAAAAGCACTTCACAGGTTTGGCAGCTTCTACCAAGAAAGTAAATTCATGTTTCACGTCAATGACCTTTCATCGTAACTTGAAAAAGTTAAAAACAGAAGTTTCAAGTTCCAGAGAAACATGGGAGGGGCAGAGAACAAAAAGGGAAGGCTGAGGGGGAAGCGCTGAAGAGATTGAATTGCACAGGTGGTGGTGGTGCTGCTGCCACTGCCCGAGGGTGAATGGTCGAGCTGTATCAGAAAGAGTGAAAGTAGGTGGAGTTGATGAAAGCTGAATTATCGGAAGGGAGAGTAAACTAAAACAATGCTGAAAATGACTAGAATTTTCATTTTTAGGTCCTATTTCTTGGTGCTCAATTACCCAACTAAGTAAAATTATTCAATAGCCAACATGTGTAGAACAATACTTAACTGAATTATAACATTTAGGTGAAAGAACATCCATCCACAACATTAACTCAATTTCTCGTTTCACAGATGCAGCCTGACCTGTTGAGTAATTGCAGTATTTACTGTTCTTGTGAAGGGACTTTTGAGAGAAAAATTGGAAGCAAGATACAAGTCAATCTCTTCAAGTTCAGGTTTAATTGTCATTCAACTTTCCTCCGGCTTTGTACTTATGACCATGTGGCTAAGCACAGCTCCAATGCCACATTCAAGTTTGCTGAAGACAGGCTGAATCAAAGCTAGTGATGAGTCAGCATTGAAAATCTGGCCTAGTGGCGCCACAACAACAACTTCTTACTCAGTGTCAGCCAGACCAAGAAGCTGATTATTGATTTCAGCAGAAGGAAACCAGAGGTCCATGAGCCAGTCCTTGACAGAGGATAGGAGGTGAAAAGGGTCAGCAACTTTAAATTTCTCGGTGTTAACATTTGATGATGCATTGGATATTGTCCTGGAGCCACGTTTCTACAAGGACAAGCATGTAACAGTTCGTCATCTCACTTTGGGTCAGCCGCAGTTGAAGTCACTCCAGCTTGTCTTCCAGGGAGCGAACACTGGTAAGCAGTCCCAACAGGAGAGCCCGCTCTCAATCCAGCATGACTCCCGGCATGCCTGCCGCGCCATTGTTTTCTTCAACATCGCTTTCCAATAGCTAAAACAGGTGATGATGCAACAGTCTGCATAACAACTGAGGCCACACAGCTGCTCCACCACCGATTTCACCCAAGAATCTGAATTGAAATATTTTGTATTACCAATGTCAGACAGAGTCTTGCCATCACAAGAAAACTGTTTAAGACACACACTTGCACCATTTGTTGGACCTGGGAAGGCCGCTGCGACCAAGCGTGCCACCAGTATGTTGGAGATCCTTTCTTTGGTTCAACACAGAGATAATGCTAACTTCTGTTACTGGAAGTATTTACATTTTGAACAGCTGGATTCAATATTTTATCCTTTGAGAAATGCTTGCAAATCATTAGCTATTAAAATCAAAAGATTTCAACATGCAAATTCCCTTCAATGTTTAAAGGCTGAATTGCACAAAAACAAACTTTGTGGGTGTCCAGACCTGGTATTCAATTATCACACCAGTCTATAAATACAGATAATATGTATCTGAACACTATTGTTTCCCTTTATTCTCATGGAATTAGGCTTGAGCTATTTAAGATGTCACTTTGTTTTAGCTCAACTGCACTGAATTTGCTTATCCGTAATTAAAATAATTATATAAATGACTGGGTGGTTTAGTCACAATGCAAGAAAAATTCATTTAAAATTAAATATAGCACACTTTCTTTCACCAGCGACAAAGAAGGTACGACAGCAGTTATATTTCATTAGGAGCTTGAGGAGATTTGGTATGTCACCAAAGTCTCCAGCAAATTTCTACAGATGTACTGTGGGGAGCATTCTAATTGGCTGCCTCACCTTCTGCTACGGAGTCAGCCATATCCATCATTAGCACTAGCTTTCCCAGCATCGAAAACATCTTTGAAAGATGATGCTTCAAAAAAATCTGCATCCCTCATTTCGGATCCCCGTCACCAGAATGTGTTCTCTTGTCATTGGTACACGTTTAACATTTTAGGAACAGCCTCTTCCCCTCCGCTATCAGATTTCTGAATGGTCCACGAGCCCATGTACACCATCTCACTACTTTTATTTTTGCTCTCCTTTTCCACTGCTTAATTTAATTTTTTTATACGTACTGTATTTTCTTATTGTAATTTCTAGTTTTTAAAACAACTATATGTTGCATTGTACTGCTGGCGCAAAACAACACATTTCACAACACATGCCAAGTTCTGATTCTGATCTGATTAAACCTGATTCTGATCTAAAGCACAAGAGCAGTCTGAGCTGGAAAGCTTCATTTAACTCAGTACTGCATTCTAGCCTGCAAGACCAAGAACAATCACACTTGATACTCGCTTCTGATTACTGGATTCCCAGCTAAAATTTTGCATTGCAGGACTTTCACTCAAATCAATACATCATTCACTGTATTCACAATATTAGCTCAATAACTGTTGTTTCTCTACCTCTCTCTTATTACTGATATTCAGACACAACTACATCAATCTTAGTCATCAATATTGTTGACTTGTTGTTAGATATTATAAAAATGTTTTATAAAGGAGTCACCTCAGAAACATTCCTTTATATGTCAATGATTTGGGTGATGGAATTGATGGCTTTGTTGCAAAGTTTGCAAACGATATGAAGACAGGTGAAGGGGCAGGCAGTTTTGAGGAAATAGCGAAGCGATGGGAGGACTTAGACAGATTAGAGATTGGGCAAAGAAGATGGAGTATAGTGTTGGGAAGTGTACGGTCATCCACTTTGGTAGAAGAAATGAAAGAGTTGACTATTTTCTAAATGGAGAGAAAATACAAAAATCTGAGGCACAAAGGGACTTGGGAGTCCTCGTGCAGGATTCCCTAAAGGTCAATTTGCGGGTTGAGTCTGTGTTAAGGAAGGTAAATGCAACGTCAGGATTCATTTCAAGAGGACTAGAAAATAAAAGCAAGGATGTAATGTTGAGACTTTATAAAGCACTGATAAGGCCTCACCTGGAGTATTGTGAGCCAGTTTGGGCCCCTTACCTTAGAAAGGTTGTGCTGAAATTGGAGAGGATTCAAAGGAGGTTCACGAAAATTATTCCAGAATTGAATGGCTTGTCATATGAATAGTGTTTGATGGCTCTGGGCCTGTATTCACTACAACCTACTAACTGAAACCTATTGAATGGTGAAAGGCCTTGATAGAGTGGATGTGGAGAGGATGTCTCCTGTGGTGGTGGTGTCTAAGACCAGAGGACACAGCCTCGAATAGAGGGCTGTTCATCTAGAACGAAGTTGAGGAGGAATTTCTTTTGCCAGAGAGTGGTGAATCTGTGGAATTTGTTGCCAGAGGCAGCTGTGGAGGCAAAGTCTTTAAGTATATTTAAGGCAGTTTGACAGATTCTTGATTGGTCAGGGCATGAAGGGATGCAGGGAGAAGGCAGGAGATTGGGGCTGAGAGGAAGAATGGATCAGTCATGATGAAATGGCATAGCAGGCACAATTGGCCAAATGGCCTAATTCTGCTCCTATATCTTATGGTCTAATATTATCAGTGCACAGATTTCAACCACTGATTTCTGCTAAATATACTGATCTTGGCAAAGTGTGAAACTTTTTCTTGGAGTATCACAGTAAAATTATGTAATTGTTAACAATTAAGGTAAATAATTATCCTGAATTAGTTAGATGAGCACAGTTGAAGACAGAGTTTGAGGCTATTTTTCAAAACAAAATGCCTCAATGTCTGAATTAAATCAGGATAATTGCTTACAGCCATTTTTTTTAATAAAGAAAGCACTGCCAAGTCTTCTTACCATTCAAGAGACCGCCCCCCCCCCCCATGAAATGCTGGCATTGGCAGGAAGTTCTGTCTGCTTACTCAGGGGCACAGGACACAATAGAGTGATTGAGTCTCTAATGAGACTGGTGGTTGGTAATGGAGGGTGGGAAAATTCTGTCTAAACTTAGGAAATCCTCAGGAAAAAGCAACGAGGAAAAAGCAACGATATCCTAACAAACAACTCTGGAATGGCTCATGCCATTTAGATACTTCAAATAATTTATTTTTAAAATACTCTGGCTCTCATAAATACTCTGACGCTGTCTAAATTCAGGTAGGGAATGCGAATTTAACACATTTTCACATTTAGAATTAGGAGTCAATAACATATCTTCCCAGATCTCCCTTCCATCAATAGTGTCTCTGGAAAAAGTGTTAAATTCACATTTCCTACAGAGATTAATGCTTAACTTACTGTTGTGGGTGTCAGACTATTTTAAAAATAAATTATTTTAGGTATCTTAAATAGTATGAGCCATTCCAGGAATGCTTATGAGGATATTGTTTATATATAATTTTTCATAAAGTCTTTTGTATTTATTCAGTTTCCTGTAAATGCCTGTAAGAAAACGAATCTTAAACTGGCATATCATAACATTTATGTACTAAGATAATAAGTTTACATTAACTTTGATCTAAATGGAGGCCTTCGCTGCATCCACTTTCTGATGCATCTGATTCAGACCCCCTCTATATTCATAGAATGCATTGGACTGGAAATACGTCTCTACCGAAAGAGGTGTAAGGCACTCCTTCCCTCTGCTAGCCTGCAGGTCACCCTTGGGCAAGGGGTAGCAGCTGCTGAGACTTCCCAATCAGGGTCACATGGAAGCAGGTGGATGGTCGTATGAGCAGTCGGTGCAGATCACAAGTCCTGGTTATGCGACCACTGACTCTGGCCAATCTCTGAAGAGTATTGATAATGGCTGGGGTCACTCATCTTGTAAAGACACTGCCCAGAAGGCGGCGATGGCAAACCACTTCAGTAGAAAAATTTGCCAAGAACATTCATGGTTATGGAAAGACTGTGATCACCCATGTCATTTGACATGGCACATAACGAATGAACGATGCAAAATGACATTGTTCTATTAAATCACCTTTAGCTAACACAGTTTACTGTAGAAAGAATGCAAACAGAAGGGAATGGCATCAGATTATTGGTAGTTGAGAGAGAGAAGTCAGACTTGCACTCAGCGTCAGTAAGATCAAAGAGCTGATTGTAGACTTGAGAAAGGGTAAGACAAGGGAACACACATTAGTCCTCATAGAGAGCTCAGAAATGGAGAGTGTGAGCAATTTCAAGTTCCTGAGTGTTAATATCTATGAGGGCCTAATCTGGTCTCAACATATTGATGCAACTACAAAGGCGGCAAAACAGCAGCTAGATTTCCTTAGGAGTTTGAGGAGATTTGGTATGCCACCTAAAACAGTGGAAAATTTCTACAGGTGTATTGTAGAGAGCATCCTGACTGGCTGCATCATCTTCTGGTGTTGCGGGGGGGCGGGGGGAGGCGGGGTGGGGAGGCTACTACATAGGATCGAAATGAGCTGCAGAGAGTTGTAAACTTAGTCAACTCCATCTACTAGCCTCCATAGTATCCAAGATTTCTTCAAGGAGTGATGCCTCAAAACGGTGACGTCCATCATTAAAGACCCCCACCACCATCCAGGACATGTTCTCTTCTCATTGTTACCATCAGGGAGGAGGTACAGAAGCCTGAAGAAACACACTCAATGATTCAGGTACAGCTTCTTCCACTCTGCCATCTGATTTTTGCTTTTGTACTACTTATTTAATTTAACTATTTAATATACACATATATACTTACTGTAATTCAGTTTTTTCCCCTATATTTATCATGTATTGCATTGTACTATGCCGCAAAGTCAACAAATTTTACGATATAAACCTGATTCCGATTAGAGTTGGGGTCACATTGGGGCACAAAAGACATCAGAAAATGGGATCTAGTGACACTATCAAGGAATTTTCTGCTTTTTGGAACTGATAAAATGCAAGATAATCCAGGATTAACCATAACCATATCAATGAACATGATTCATGTGAAGTGGTATGATTGATCACATGATGTATACCATTGTCCTTGCTCTGCCTCTTTGAAAGACCAATCTAATTGGTCCCATTGCACTGTTTAAATCACCAAACCTTTGAAAATGCTTCATCTTCAGCTAAATATACAATTCCCCATAGAAGATGACAAATGCATCGTCTGTTTTTAATTTACTCCGAAAATAATCAGATGCAAATATTGCTGGAAGCATCAGCAATTCCTGCTGATACCTAGTCAGCCTTGAGAGGGTGGTGGAGGTGAACTACTATAAAGTTCAAAGTAAATTTTATTATCAGAGTACATTTACATCACCACATACAACCTTGAGATTCATTTCCCTGTGGGTATGCTCAGCAAACCTATAGAATAGTAACTGTAACAGGATTCATGAAAGATCAACCACAGTACAGAAGACAACAAATTGTGCAAATGCAAATATAAATAAATAGCAATAAATAATGAGAACATAAAATAACAAGATAAAGAGTCCTTAGTGAGATAGTCGTTTGTGAGAACATCTCAATGGATGGGTAAGTAAGTGTAGTTGTCCTCTTTTGTTCAAGAGCTTGATGGTTGTGGGGGTTGCGACTGTTCTTGAACTTGGTGGTGTGAGTCCCGAGTCCTTGGGCAGGAATTGATTAGGCTCTTGTACCTTCTACCTGATGACAGCAACAAGAAGAGAGATGGCCTGGGTGGTGGGTATCTCTGATGATGGCTGCTGCTTCCCTACGACAGCATTTCATGTAGATGTGCTCAATGGTTGGGAGGGCTTTACCTGCGATGTACAGGGCCGTATCCACTATCTTTTTTTGGATTTTCTGTTAAGAGTTATTGGTATTTCCATACTAGGCTGTAATACACCCTCCACTACACATTTATAGAAGTTTGTCGAAGTAGCTCTTGTACTGAAGACAATCCCAGTCTGGGTTGGGTAGTGAGTTCAGGGATTCAACTGAGAATGATGAAAGAATGGCAATGTATATCTATGTATGATTCAGGAGCAGCCACACTCCCAGTTGCTACTGCACATCATCTGGACATTATGAAATTGCAAGAAGTCAAAGAAATGGGTTAAGTGCCTACATTGCATCTCATGTACATTATAAAGTGGTACACTGGTGGAGATGGGGGTGGATATATAAGGTAGGTGAATGGATGTAAGTGCACGTCAGGGACTAGGACAGAACATTCCTCCAATGTTGTTGGAAAAATTCAGGTCCAGGCAAGTGAAGAGTATTCCATCACATTCTGGAGTTGTGCCTAGTATGTGATAGAGATGGTCAGGGAACTCAAAGGGTGAATTACTCGCTGATTACCCAGCTTCTTGCAACTGAGCAGATAAGTGGTTGGAAATAACTCGGAAAATGTGTAGCGCGGATGGTCGATGATTAGCTTGAGTTGTTCTCCGATCTTGCCAATTGACTTGCAAGTGGAATAGTGATACTCCCATCACTTTTGAGTATGCCTAGTACTTTTTGTTCAGGTCTCAATAAGGCATTAAAGGATCTGTTGCATGTCATAATCGGTACAATTGTTTTGTCTGATCTGCTATTGATTTCTTCTGGTAACATGTTAATTGCCAAGATCAGAGAACAACTCAACCCAACCAGTTAAGTGGTTAGTCCAGAGAAGGGGTTTCCAACTTTTTTTTTAATGCCATGGGCCCCTAAAATCAACTGAGGGGTCTGTCCATCCCAGGTTGGAAACCCCTCTAGAACAAACATAAAAAGCTCGAGGAACTTAGCAGGTCAGGGGAATAAACAGACGATGTTTCAGGCCGAGACCCTTCATCAGGACTAGATAGGAAGGATGCTGAAGCCAACTAGTCTGGTAGATTTGCTGAACTTTGATAGAGATAATGGGGGATTTGATAATGCCTGTACAACTGAGTGCCAAGAACAGAAGAATGCAGGGCCCTCTCACATTTGGGGTGGGATGATCATCGCCTAACAATTGGGACAATTCTTGCTATTTTCCAGACTAAATTTGTTGCTCAAGTTTTTCCACTTCACTAATGTAAGGAACTGCATTATTGTTACCAAACATCAGCATCCTTGACTGCAGATTAGCAAGACAAATGCCATTTGGCCCTTTGCATTCGTGCAGGCAGTGATAAACCAACACAACCCAATCCAATTTGTAGCTCTGGGGCTGTAGGTCACAGCATCGGATGCTCTTCAAAAAAACACACACACCTTTATGGCAACACACACAAACTGCTGGATGAAATCAACCGGCCAGGCAGCATCTATGGAATTGAATAAACAGGCAACGTTTCAGGCGGAGACTCTTCTTCATGACTTAGAAGGAAAGGGGAAGATGGCAGAATAAGAAGGTGGGGGGAGGAGGTTAGCTGGAAGGTGATACATGAAGCCAGGTGGGAGGGAAAAGTAAAGGGCTGAAAAGGAAGGAATTTGATAGGAGAGGATAGAGGACCATTGAAGAAGGGAAGGAGGAGGGTAGTCGGGGGAAGTTATAGGCAGGTGAGAGAAGGTAGAAGGGGGGTAGGGGAGGTAGAATTTTACCGGAAGGAGAAACTGTTTCTACTTCCATCAACAATGCAAGCAGTGAGTTCAAGTGACCATGTTCCCCAGCAATCTCTGGATTGTTACTTGAGTAGTAAGACTAGTGGGTTAAATGGATAATTATTATCCTTATGCTGACAGGTCTAAAATTTCCGCTTCATTGCTACACTGTTTAAGTTCCTGTTGTGTCTACTCAGTGATTGGTTGAGCAATACACACCAGTACAGTACCATATTTAGTCTACAGTCTGTGCTAAGTTAGCTAATTTCAGGTGCTTTGGCAAAAACAAGTGCTAGATTTAGCTTCAACAGCCTTGGGCAAGGATGGCAAGATTGTATTTGAGTCTAGATCCAAACAGATCATATAGGAAAATCTAAACTAATAGCTCCCTCCAAGAGGGCCACAACCTTGTGGTTGGGTTTTGAGGCTTGCGTGTCTCAATGACCCAGAGAGCTACTTGGCTGGAGTCAGGGCCTTGTGCTTTGGCTCTTGATAGGGTCACCCATTCCAAGCAGGTCAAAGGGTAAAGGGCAAACTAAGAGTGGTCCACTGGTCATTCAGGTTCAGGGATTCAACTCAGGACTAACAACCCTGATTGGTAAAAATAGCTGTTACAGAAACAACAATGAAGAAAGTACCTTCAGTGAAGACCGGCCTTGTGTTCTGTATTAGCTAGTGGCGTGGTGCTGAACTGAACACTACTGGTTTGATGTTTGATATTCTATGTGTTCGCTCACTTTTGCTGTTTGTGAAATTTGTTCTTTTTTGCATAATGGGTGTTTTATGTTTCCTTGGTGTTTCTTTGCATTCATACTTCTAATAAATGTACTTTATCTTTTGAACTTCGAATCAAAGGGGTGCCAATAGGAAGTTGTGTGAGAATAGGTTACATGGAAATAAATTGGAAAAATGTGTATGTAGACTGTGGGAAAATGGTCTTCTATGAAAAAGCAAATGAAAGTCTTCATGTAATTCCTCACTTAAACAGCCCATATGCATTCAATGACCTTGAGATTTTCGGCCTACGAGCCAGACTCACCTCAAACTTAACACCCACATTACTTCTGCGGGCCGCACCTCAGCCCTCTTAGCATTTGTTAATTTCACATCTTAGCTGATATGTCAGCATTTTGTGGTATAAATGTGGTAGTTCTTACCACAGGAAACGATTGAGGTGGTTAAAAATGAAACTAGACAAGGATATGAGCAAAAAGGGAAAAGATAGTTCCTAGGTGCAATAAATAGCAGGAACGAAACCAATGTAGGATATAAATATAAGCAAAATGGTCCACTGTATATTCCATGCAGCAGTTAGATGTTACTTAAACGTTGTAATTAATGTTACACATCTAAGTGTGCTTAGATATACAATTTTAGGCATTGCTTATTTTACTTCTTTTAATTTTTTTTCTACTTACCACTGCACTTTGAGTAACCTCAGTGTTAGGAAACTGATTGCACAATCTTCCTATATTTACTAATCTGCTGACTAACGATTAGGTGCTTTGTCGAGCAGCTCCACTCCATCCGCCAAAAGTGGAGCTTCCCGGTGGCCAAACATTTTAATTCCAATTCCCATTCCCATATGTCAGTCCACGGCCTCCTCTTGGGCCATGATGAGGCCACCCTCAGAGTGGAGGAGCAACACCTTATACTCCATCTAGGTCACCTCCAACCTGATGGCATGAATATCGACTTTTTCCTTCTTGTAAAAAGTTTTTTTTCTTCCCTCTCCCTTCTTCTTCCATTCTCCACTCTGGCCTTTTACCTCTTCTCACCTGCCCACCATTTCCCCCCTGCATCCTCCTCTTTCCTTTTCTCTTATATTCCACTCTCCTCTCCTGTCAGATTCCTTCCTCTCCACCCACTTGGCTTCATCTATCACCTCGCCTCCTTCCCCTCCCCCCCACCTTTTTACTCTGGTGTCTTCCCCAATCCAGTTCAGTCTCGATGAAGGGTCCTGGCCTGAAATACTGACTGTTAATACATTTCCATAGATGCTGCCTGACCTACTGAGTTCCTCCAGCATTTTGTGTGTGTTGCTTTGGATTTCCAGCATCTGCAGAATATTGTGTTTATGATTAAATTCATTTGTCACTCTTTGTTAAAAGAGTGAAAAGATTGTAATTTTTAACATTTTACAGTCATCTTTCCCTCCTCACTTGTTTCTGACAGATTTGATGAAGAAGTTTTACTCACTAACTCTTAAGAAGAGACAAACTGGATTCTTGGGCTGGAACCTTCACCAATTCTGATACAGAGTAGAATACAGATGTATTACTGGAAACATTAAAATTCAAAGTAAATTATATATGAAAGAATTATATAGATATTCCTGAGGTTCGTTTTCTTGTGGAGCATACTCAATAAATTCACAGAATAATAAGCGTAACGGAATCAATGGAAGAACGCACCAACTCGGGCGATCAACCAGTGTACAGAAGACAACAAACTCTGCAAACACAGAAAGCAAGAAATAATAATAAGTAAATAAATGAGCAATAAATATGTGGAATACGAGATGAAGAGTCCTTGAAAGTGAGTCCATTGGTTGTGGGAACATTTCAACGATGGGGCATTAGCAGCAAAAGAAATTTGTTGCAACCACAAAGACGCATTAAACTGGCAGACAATCTGTAAGAATGAATTGCCAGAATCAGATTTATTATCACTGTCGTTAAATTTTTTTGTTCAGTGGCAGCATTACAGTGCAAACATAAAATTACTATAAGTTACAGAAGTAAATATTGCGATAGATGACCTCTCAAAGTCCAACCCCCACGTTCCCATTGTGAAGAGATGAAAATGGTTAAGGCTGGTCAACAGAGCTCTGGTGAAGCTGTATAGGACAATCCCCTGTACAGTGGATACAATGGACTACAGAAACATTGATGAACTCCAAAGATACTATCGATTTTGGACGATGGAGACAGGAGGTCATCAATGGCTAATGCTCCACTGGGAGCTGAGGACCCAAATAAGCAAGTACAACAGATAAATATTGAGATATGGTCCATAGAGAGTTCAAAAATCAGAAGGGAAGAAAGTGTCCTTAAATGTTGAATGCGCATCTTCATGCACCTGTACTGCTTGCTCCATGTCGATAGTGAGGCAAGAGAGGATATTTCCCAGATGGTGAGGGTCTTTAATTATGTTATCACCCTCTTGAGGCACTGCCTCTTGAAGAAGTCCTCGATGGAGAGGAGGGTTGTGCCGTGACAAAGCGAGCTGAGTCTATAACCTGAGCAAGGGGTTCCCAACCTGGGGTCCACAGACCCCTTGCTTAATGGTATTGGTCCATGGCATAAAAAGGGTTGGGAACCCCTTGCTCTTGTGATCTTGTGCATTGGAGCCTCCACACCAGGCAGTGAAGCGACCAGTCAGAGTGCTCTCCATTGTACATCTGCAGGAGTCTTCGATGACAGACCAAATCTTACCAGGATCCTGAAGTAGACCTGCTGGTGTTCCTTCTTTGTGATTTCATCAACACGTTGGGGCCAGGATAATCCTCTGAGATGCAGACATCCAGGAACTTGAAGTTTCTCAACCTTTCTACCTCTGACATCAATAAACTGAAGTTCATAATCATTTCCTGGTGTTGAGTACAAATGTTGTTGTCGCGACACCACTCAACCAGCTGATCTATTTACTCCTCTACATCTTCTAATCCTCTCTGATATCCTGCCAACAGTGGTGTCATTGGCAAATTTACAATTGGCATTTGAGCTGTGCCTAGGGTGGCATGGCAGCCCAGTGGTTAGCCAGCAACCAGTTTCAATTCCCGCCACTGCCTGCAAGGGGTTTGTATGTTCGCCCTGTAACTGCATGGGTTTCCTCTGGGTGCTCCAGCTTCCTCCCACAGTCCAAAGACATAACAGCTGGTAGGTTGATTGGTCAATATAAAGTGTCCTGTGATTAGGCCAAGGTTAAATCAGGGGATTGCTGTGCGGTGTGACTCAATGGGCCAGTTCCGCACTGTATCTCAATAAATAAATAAACAAAAAAAAAGTCACGAGTGTAATGAGAGCAGAGGGCTTAGCGCTCGTACTTGAGGTGCGCCTGCGTCGATTTAAGAGATGTTATTACTGAACTGCAGTGACTGTGGTCTCCTGATAAGGAAGTCAAGAACCCAGTTGCAGCAGGAGGAACAAAGGGCCAAAATTTGAAGGCTGTTAATTAGTAGTGAGGGGGTGATGGCATTGACAGCCAAACCATAATCGATAAACAGTAGCCTGACATATATTTTGCTGTTTTCTAGGTGCTCAAAAGCCGAATGGAGAGCCAATGAAATTGTGTCAAATGTAGACCCCTGTTGTGGTGGTAGGAAAACTACAGCAGGTCCAGATCCTTGCCCAAGAGTTAACTCTAGCCATGACCAAGCTCTCACAACACTTCATAATGTTACTGCCCAGTCCATTACGGGCACAGTCAACCCCGCCACTGAAAGCAACTGCGTGAGGCGTTGTGTCCAGTCCATCACGGGCACAGTCAAACCCACCACTGAAAGCATGAGGCATTGTGTCAAAAAGATAGCATCTGTCTTCAAGGATCCCCAATCATTGGGCCATGGCCTCTTCTCACTGCTGCCATTGAGGAAGAAGTACAGAAGAAGTCACTAACAATCAGGTTCAGGAACAGCTACTTTCCAATAACCATTGGGTTCCTGAACCGACTGGCACAATTATTATTCTATTTCAGCAATGGAATACAATAGATTACCTTTCACACAACCACAGACTTGGTACAAACTGTGTTTTTACACTGCCTTGTTTTGCACACATTTTCTTCACAATCTTGTAGAATTTAAGTATTTGTTCTCTTTCTTGTTGTCCGAACCTAGATGCCCGTGACACTGCTGCAAGCAAGTTTTTCATTACACCTGTACCTCAGAATACACGTGCATATGCTAATAAACCTGAATTGAGTTGGCTGGACAGTCCCTTCCTGAAAACTGACTGAACTACAAACTCCATCATGGACAGGAGGGTTGGGCATGGGTCTAGCAACCGTGTCCCACAAAAAAAACACAAAGCTCCAGAAATGCTAATAGAAGCTCCAGAGACCCGGGAGAGGAAAGATCTTCGATGGGCCACACGCAGGGACAATGTGGAAGACTGGCCTAGGACAGAGGACTCTGGCAAGCTGCAGTTGGCAACCAACGGCGATGGGCCGAAGTAAGTAACTGAACTACTGGGTATTTTTATAGAGCCGTACAGTCATTCAAAACAGAAACAGGTCAATACCACTGAATCCACACAGATCATCAACACTAATTCCTTCTTAATCTCCATGTTCTCAAGTCCTGCCAGATTCTACCACTCACCCACACACTAGGGGCAATTTATAGTTGAGAATTAACCCATCCAGCTTGTTCTGCTTTGGGATGTGGAAGGCAACTGGACCATCATAGAAACATAGAAAACCTACAGCACAATACAGGCCCTTCGGACCACAATGCTGTACTGAACATGTACTTAACATCAAGAGGAAACTCCTGCAGAGATAGGAAGAACAGGTAAACTCCATGCAGATAACGATGGGTCAGGATTGAATCCAGGTCACTGGAGGCCCTGGTGAGGCAGAAGCTCCACCAGCTGTGGTACTGAATTGTCTACAGTATTGTACAAAAGTCTTAGGCACATATATAGCTAGGGTGCGAAGACTTTTACACAGTACTGTATTTGTCAATGTGGCGTAGAGAGCGAGTTTGTAAATCTGGTGGGAGCAGACACCAGGCAAAGTCATTTGACTGTAAACAATTGGTTTATTGATTATTACAGAATGTCTCCTGGTACTTCTTGCTTCCTCTCCTCGTCCTTCCCCCTTTCCCAACCATGATTCCCCTCTCTCTGCCCCCTCCCACTCTCAATCCACAATAGAGACCCAGACACAGGAGTCAGTGTGGACATGCTGGAGGATTACAAATGCCTGGGGAGACAAATTGACAATAAACTGGACTGGTCAAAGAACACTGAGGCTGTCTACAAGAAGGGTCAGAGCCGTCTCTATTTCCTGAGGAGACTGAGGCCCTTTAACATCTGCCGGACGATGCTGAGGATGTTCTACGAGTCTGTGGTGGCCAGTGCGATCATGTTTGCTGTTGTGTGCTGGGGCAGCAGGCTAAGGGTAGCAGACACCAACAGAATCAACAAACACATTCGTAAGGCCAGTGATGTTGTGGGTATGGAACTGGTCTCTCTCACGGTGGTGTCTGAAAAGAGGATGCTGTCCAAGTTGCATGCCATCTTGGACAATGTCTCCCATCCACTACATAATGTACTGGTTGGGCACAGGAGTACACTCAGCCAGAGACTCATTCCACAGAGATGCAACACAGAGCATCATAGGAAGTCATTCCTGCCTGTGGCCATCAAACTTTACAACTCCTCCCTTGGAGGGTCAGACACCCTGAGCCAATAGGCTGGTCCTGGACTTATTTCCTGGCATAATTTACATATTACTATTTAATTATTTATGGTTTTATTACTATTCAATTATTTATGGTGCAACTGTAACGAAAACCAACTTCCCCTGGGATCAATAAAGTATGACTATGACTAGATCAGAATCAGGTTTATCATCACTCACATGCCATAATTTTTTTTTCAGCAATACACTGCAATACATGAAATTACTAAAGTATTGTGTAAAAGTCTTAGGCACCTTTGCTATATATATGTGCCTAAGACTTTCACACAGAACTGTTGTTCTAATATTTGGCATAATTGTAGGATCAATAATCAAGTATGAACTTTACTCAAAATATATATACATTAGGAATTTGCTGTCGTGTGTTGGCATGACATGCAACAAAAAAGCATTCAACAATCATAAGAATAAAGAATATTAAAAATAAACTTCGAGGTTAAGGTACGGATATTGAATAGAATGTTATTGAATAGAATGATACATAAATATTATCACGTATTTATAATATAAAATTTGCTGTGGTGTGTTGGCATGACATGTAACAAAAGCATTCAACAATTATAAGACAAAGATTTATATTAAAAATAAACTTAGAGGTTAAAGTACGGGTATGGAATGGAATGTGAATCAACACAAATATTATGTATATAAAATATAAATAGTGTTATAAAAAGCGGTTTAAAGATTTTATTGTGCAGAAACTGAGATCATAGATAGAGGAGGTAGGGAGGCTAACTGGAATGGTTAATCAGATTAACTGCCTGGGGGAAGAAAATTTTATGACTTTTAATAGTCATTTCAACTCCTAAGATGGAGTGAGCTTTTACATTATTTTATGCTAAAAAGATCAGGACACTGACTCTATTTGTTCCATTGTTTATGTTTATGTTTTTGTCCCACCCATCTTCACATAACAACACTCCAGCATAGCCTTCCTCCGACATCCAAGATTCCCTTAACTGCTTTTCCCTGCAGTAGTCAGAATCATGTTTAATATCACCGGCAAGTTGTGCAAAGAAAGAAATATAAAAAAGTAGTGAGATTGACTTTTGACTTTTGCACAGTACTGCATTCAGTCAGAGTATTCACAAAATTTCAAAAAGTTGTTCTCTTCTAATCAGTCAGAAGTGAAAATCTGCTTATCCTGAGAGTGTGACCTCCTTCAAATAGTGTAAATATCTTTATTTCATCTACTGCATTTCATAGTCAGAGAATGCTGTACATTTCCATCTCACATTGTTCTAAGCTCTGTATACCATGGGTAAATTCAGGCCAGCCCTTCATCATAGGACAGCCTTCTCAGCCCCAGGGCTAATTCACTGAATCTATTTCCAATGTCATTAACACATTGCTCTTTGTGGGAGTTTGTTGTAACTGGTTACTATAGTTGTGCCTACACTTCAAATGTGCTTCCATGGCTGTTGATGCTGAGATGCGTCCTAGGAGGCACTGGGACACATAATCAGTGATGTAACCTGGGGCCATTAGTTGTTTTGGATCTTTCAATATCAGCCACTCTCATCAGGCGACCCAGCCGGGTTTGATCAGGCTCTGGCTTACGTGCCAGCCTCATTGGTCCACGCGTCACACCCCTTGATCCATAGCCATAGCTTCTGTGAGAGTCCTGATGGCTCCTTCCTTTGCAACCCCTGTAATACCAAGGAGAGAGTAGGTTCTGCACAGCGAGCAGCTGGCAAAGCCTCTATACCCCACCTCGAAAGGCTCACGTTGTGCCTGGCTTTTGGTTTTCTTATGCTCTTCAATTCAGTCTTCTCAAGGAACTGTTCCAACACTTTGAGATGTTACAAAACTTCCTCTTTACTTTAGAAAGTACCACACTTCAATCGTACAAGAGTTTTCTCCTGATTTCCTCAACAAAAATTATTGGCAGCTACCTTCTATCCTTGGCCCCTAGTTCTATCTCACACACATGGAAACATCATATCAATGAAAGCATCTGTCATGTCATCCTTCAATCTTCTCACTTCCAAAGAATACATCAGCATGTTTAATAATTCTCGATAGTTTGTACCCTGAGTACTGACATCACTCGCAATTCATGACCGTTACACAAACATGGTGCATATTGTAAATTGCATTGATAGTGAATTGAGCCTGATAAGGTGACAAGGCCTTGCTTTCCGCTGTATTCATCTGCATGCATGGAAAACACATAGTTATCGTAAAACGGGTGTTATATTTTTAAAGGATTGAATAGTCTCTACCTGAAATGCCGTTTTGTGCAATTAAATATAAAAATTCCCACTTGAACTCAGTCCAGGCCTCGTACTGCTTTCACTTTCTGCCAAAATACAAACAATCACTTACCATGGTAAAACTCCTGTTACGGCTTGCACTTAACTGCGTGTCGTTTTTATGGCTCTACTTTTATGTTTTGATGCTTAGTAGGTTTCAAAAACAATATTTTATTCTGAGGCGAGGCTCCCTTTCCGCCGCTGACTCTGTCAAACCCTGCAGCTGCTCAGTACGGCTGCGCAACTCCCGCCGCCCCTCCACCATGGCACGCTGGGAATTGTAGTCAGTTTTCTGGCCCCTCTCTCTGTCTCTGTCCACGGCCGATGCAATGCGCAAAATGCTTTTTGATTCAATTATGTCTTCGAGTCAAACCAAAAAAAAGGACAAATCTTCATAGTGCAACATTTTCATAGGTTTATACTGTAAATGAAAACAACAAAGGTGCATTCATGATAATTAAGTGTCTTACATTCATTTTTATACCCTGGTAACAATATTCAATCAGAAGAATACTAAATACAGATTTCATGCATCTCAGAATGCAAACATCCATACTTAGGTATAGATATAAATTCATACATCTTCGTATGAATTAAGTATGGACTGCCGTGCCTCTGCGAAGAGAACTACAATTCCCAGAATTCCCTGATGCTGTATTATTACCACAACCGGCCTGATATCACTTCCTGTCACGCCTCCTTGGCACCCACAACGCGGCTCTTCGGTGATTGGCACCCTTGTCGCCCAATAAGCACCCCGGCCTGTGTGGCAGCGAAGTTAGGTGGACGGAGATAGCGAAGGCCAGGGGAAAAAAAATTCTCCTTATTGTAGTTCTGAGCGCTAAAAGAAAAAGATGCGATAGTGGCTGCCGGTGAAAATCGGGCGCGGCTCGGTGAATGGTGCGTGCGGGGGGTGGGTTTTTATTTTGGTTGTTTGTGTGGTAATTGAGGAGTTGGGGGAGGAGGAGGGAGCACAAACAAAAAAAAATTGTCCCCTTGGAGGAATCACCTGACTTGCCGAGCCCTGAGCGCCTCCATGGCGGCGTGAGAAGCATCATGGGCGATGCCTGCTCCTGTGGGGGGAAGCAGCTGAGGAAAAAGTTGGTGAAGGGGAAGAGTGCTGCAGGAATATCCGCCATTTCGACACTGTGATAGACTTCCAAGAGCAGGGAGGGAGGGAGGGGGCAGACCCAGTTCACTGTGTGTGTGTTTGAGAAGACAGAGAGGCGGGGTGAGGGACTGAGAGAGAATGTAAAGGAGAAAAGAAGAAGAAGAAAAAAAGAAAATCCTCCTGCTTTAATCCACACACTCTCCCCATCTGTCCTATGATTCCAGAAGAAAACAAGATGTCTGCTGACCATTAATTTAAAATTCCCCTGGAATTACAAATCTGACTCCTCACTCCTTGTGGAAAGAAAAGGTAGGTAGATTTTTCAACCCCACCATCTCATTTTTCTAAACCTTTATTTGTATTCCAGTCTTGTTTCTTTTTTTTTTCTGTCTCTCCTCCTGCATAGTGTTGTTGAGGCCAACAGTATTTCGTTGGCATTTTCCCTTGTGTGTGTGTGTGTGTGTGTGTTTGAATGCCAAGGACTGAGGATTACATTTTTTTGAAGGATTCTGTTTTGTGCGTCAGTGAGCCATGTGTCAAAACACGTTGAAGAAATAATTTTCCATTTAAACAGTCCAAGGGCATATTTCTCTTGAGGGTAAATTTTAATAATTCGTGCATTTTAAATCGTTATGGAAAGTTTAGATATGTTTCCTTGGTTTCGTTTTACTTTTGTTCTGTAATCTTGGTTTAAGCTGTTAATCTTTACGTCAATATTTTATAACCCTTGCTTAACTATCGCAGTGTTCTGACACGGCAGGTAAAAGGTTTAGATACGCATTTTATGGAATGTGAAGTTTGCTTTTTCGACTCAAATTGGCATTAAGGTCTTCGTAAAATGAACTTTATACAGAATTTGGACAAAATGTAGTTTTGAATATCTGTCTATTATTGTTGGATGTGCGGCTTCTAAACCAATTATGGTGCTGATTTTTTTTAAACATGGAGGCTAGCTTGAAAAAAATTGAAAGTCGTGCTTTTCTTCACAGTATGTGTCTGTTCCAAGATTAAACACAAGTTCAATCACAGATGCCGTGACTATTTGCATTTAATGAAAATGGTGTACACTGTATTTAAGCAGTGTCTTCAAGTCTACAAACTCTGTCTGACCCCCTCCTCCGCCCCTTTGACAATATATGGCATATGTCTTGACATGTTTGGTATCCGCCGCATTTAGCACATGGCTCCAAGGGCACTTTCCAAAAAGCTTGATTTTCTGGTTTGTAATCCCGGCGAAGTCTCGTGGGACAGCGTGGGGCAAAAGTTGGGGTGAGGAGATCTGCTGTATCTGTGTGTTGCAGCAGAGTGTTGTGGAGGTGGGGGGGGAAGGATACTTTGGAATGCATTAAGAGGTCAAGATGATATCATAAATTGAGTCTTGTTCCATTAATAATGTCTCAAAATGTGTCTGTCTTGCCCAACCCCCTTCCAGCATCTGTCATCTTTATCTCACTAAGTAGTGGAAATGATTTTAGTTCACTTTTCAGTGTCAAAATCCCTCTCTTTTTGAACACGTCAGAAATGTTTTCTCCTCATACAAGAAAATGGAAAATCTCAACCTGCATGCTGTGTGCCAGCACTGCAGCTGCAGGCCATAGCCAAATGACCAAGTAGGCCCTGGCTCTGATTAGTGGGATGTGGTGGATTAGCTATCCTTGGCTACGACAACGATTGTCCTTCGTCCTTCCAGCAGCAGAGAGTGGTTTAGACTGAGTTCCCAGTTTTTCCATTCGTGACTGCCCTCAAGCGAAAAGTGTCCCTCACTTTCGGTGAAAATAGTCTTGCTCATGAACTTCACTAATTAAGAATGAGTTGGTTGTCAGCAGCTGTGCCCTAAATGAATTGAAACAATTAGGCAGAAAGCTAACTTTTGAAATGGTGTAGGCCATTTTTTTTGTTGCTTACTCTTGTTATTTTTTTAGCACCTAAGTTAGTTCCTCATCCCTATCTTAAATGTTTATGCAGTAAGATTTGTTATTTACCAAGGTTGTCAGTATCCTTTCTTTCAGATGTACGGTGTATTAATCTTTTTTTGCTTGCAAAATGTTTTTTTTCTCTTGACTATTTGTATAATACTGATTTTTAAAGATATGCTGGCTTATTTTTATATTATCATTGTCTGTACAATAGGTTTAGATTTTTTTAAAAATAATGAATTAATGGACTGTGGGTGCTTTTTAAAAAAACATAACATCGAGGAATTTTAATCAGTGGCTGAATTTAAAAAATAGACAAATCCACTGTGAGTTGTAGCATGTGGAATAGTCTCAAGTGTTTGCTTGATCTTCACCTTGTAAACAGGAGGGATTGCGAGCTGAAAAGATCAGATATTGCCCATGGGTTAGGAAGGGGGTGGGGTGCAAGAATCAGAGGGCCTGTTGTACCCATGATGTTCTCATGCTTTTCCATCTGCTCAGCGTGGATCCCTGGGGATAAGTTGCCTGTCTGCATTGAAGGTTGTGAGTGACTGTGACTGAACCTTTTGGCATAATATTAACCCTGAGCCGAGATCAGATGCAGGAATAATTCCCAATGCTATTACACCTTCAAAATCGCCTGCACATCTCTCTTTCCTTTCACCCACCACCCCACCTGCCCTCCCCTAAACTGTACCTGATACCCTAAACCCAAGCTATGCACTACTGTGTTCACAACCCTCCAACACCGTTGACTTCAATTCTCTCCAAAGCCGCAGTTTGATTTCCCCATTGGTGATTCAGTATGCTGAGCTGTAGAGTGAGTAATCAGGTTCAGTAAGTTTATCAAGATAGTTTCCACTGTGGAATTGGAAGTTAAAATGAAAAAACAATGAGTACTGAAATTTTTATTTGTGTTTTAGGGCAAAGCTGGTTAACCTTCATTGAAATATCATGCTTAGGCTTTTCTTATCATTGAAAATGATGTCAGAATCAGGTTTGGTTACGCCTGCATATGTTGTGATATTTGTTGACTTTGTGGCAGCGGTACAATGCAATATACATTAGAAAAAATTGTGCTACAGAAAGTGTGTGACTGTATGTTTGTGTGTGTGTTATAGTGCAAAAAAAAATAGTGAGGTGGTAGTGCTCATGGGTTCATTGCCCAATCAGAAATCAGATGGCGGGGGTGGGAAGAAGCTGTTCCTGAATCATCGAGTGTGTGTCTTCACACTGCTTTACCTCCTCCCTGATGGTAGCAATGCAAGTAAGGCATGATCTGGGTGATGGGGGTCCTTATTGATGCATGCCACCTTTTTGAGGCATCGCTCCTTGAAGGTGTCCTGGATGCTGGGGAGGCTAGTGCCTATGATGGAGCTGACGGAGTTTACAACTCCCTGCAGATTATTTTGATCCTGTGCAGTGGCCGCTGTCACATGCAGACACCTATCTGGAGCCACAGGTGAGAGCTGAGTGTCCGGTGGGAACCAAAGGTGATTGAGCTGCCCCAAAATGAACACGGCTAGCCCCTTCGCCATGGGTGCTACCCTTCCCTGGACACCCCATATACCCCTCTATCTATGTAATATACTGAAGGGGGCATAACAACAGTTTGTTATTCTGCTGGTAACAGAATCTGATTTGTTGGTAAAGTTTTAGAATTGGCCAGTGTTTAATGTGTATATAGTATGTCCAACACAGCAAGTTTATGCATGTTGTTGGATCTTAACTATGAACGACTGAACTATGACATGTGGGTGATTTTTAAAAAAAGAGGGTATGTAGGGGAGAAGGTTTAGATTGATCTTCTGTCACTGCACCATTAAGCACATCTGCACAGTCTTGTCACAGGAAAGCAGCATCTAACTTGAGGGGCCCCCACCACCTAGGATGTGCTGTCTTCTCACTGCTGCCGTCAGGAAGAAGGTACTGGAGTCTCAGGGCTCTCACCACCAGGTTCAGGAACAGTTACTGCCCCTGCGCCATCAGGCTATTGAATCAGTAAGGATAACTTAACTGAAGTTCACTTACTGTTCTCACAACCTGTGGATTCACTTTCAAGAACTCTTCACCTTATGTTCTTAATATTACCTATTTTATTATTGTTCTTTTTTTCTTTGTATTTGCACAGATTGTTGTCTTTTGTGACTGGTTGAACACCCAAGTTGGTGTGGTCTTTCATTGATTCTATTATGGTTACTGGATTTGTTGAGTACGATTGCAATAAAATGAATCTCAAGATAGTAAATGCTGACATATATGTACTTTGATATTACATTTGATGCTGAAATTGGAGTAGTTTAAAAGGTCAGCACAACATTGTGGGCTGAAGGGCCTGTGCTGTACTGTGGTGGTCTATGTATATGACGGTATTCTGACTATTGGGATTATATATAATACAGTTAACACTGAGGAACCTGACAAACCTGACACCGAACCAAATAGAACGTATCGGACTGGAGGACCAAAGGAATCAGATTTAATATCACTGACTTGTATTGTGAAATTTGTTCTTTTGTGGCAGTGCTACAGTGCAATACATAAAATGTACTATAAATTACAAGAAGTATTAAAAAAAGATTAAATAAGCAGTGTAAAACAAACCAAAATTAGCGAGGTAGTGTTCATGAGTTCATTGTCCATTTAAAAAATGTTTCTAAAACATCGAGTATCTGTCTTCAGGCTCCTGTGCTGCCTCATTGATGGTAGTAATGAGAAGAGGGCATGTTCTGGGTGATGGGGAGATCCTTGCCTCCTTTTTGAGGTGTCACCTTTTGAAGGTGTCCTTGATGGTGGGGCAAAAAGCTGAATTATAGAGAGCATCAAGTGAGGATCGGTAGGTGGAGTAGTTTAAGGAGCTGACGGCCTTGGCAGTTGAAGACCTGGTCGTGAGTGATACCAAATGGGGAGCGAGAATTGGAGGAGCAAATCTGTAAGGAGATAGCAGATATTTGTAGTAAGCACAAGGTTGTGATTGTGGGAGATTTTAATTTTCCACATATAGACTGGGAAGCCCATACTGTAAAAGGGCTGGATTGTTTAGAGTTTGTAAAATGTGTGCAGGGTAGTTTTTTTGCAGCAATACATAGAAGTACCAACCAGAGAAGGGGCAGTGTTGGATCTCCTGTTAGGGAATGAGATAGGTCAGGTGACAGAGGTTTGTGTTGGGGAGCACTTCGGGTCCAGTGATCACAATGCTATTAGTTTCAATATATTTATGGAGAAGGATAGGTCTGGACCCAGGGTTGAGATTTTTGATTGGAGAAAGGTTAACTTTGAGGAGATGTGAAAGGATTTAGAAGGAGTGGATAGGGACAATTTGTTTTATGGGAAGAATGTAATAGAGGTCATTTAAAGGTGACAGTTTGAGGGTACAAAATCTTTATGTTCCTGTTAGGTTGAAAGGAAAGGTTAAAAGTTTGAGAGAGCCATGGTTTTCAAGGGATATTGGAAACTTGGTTGGAAAAAAGAGAGATATCTACAATAAGTATGGGCAGCATGGAGTAAATGAGGTGCCCGAGGAGTATAAAGAATGTAAAAAGAATCTTAAAGAAATTAGAAAAGCTAAAAGAAATGAAGTTGTTTTGGCAAGTAAGGTGAAAATAAATCCCAAGGGTTTCTACAGTTACATTAATAGCAAAAGGATAGTGAGGGATAAGATTGGTCCCTTAGAGAATCAGAGTGGACAGCTATGTGTGGAGCCAAGAGATGGGGGAGATTCTGAACAATTTCTTTTGTTCTGTATTCACTAAGGAGAAGGATATTGAATTGTGTAAGATAAGGGAAACAGGTAGGAAGTTATGGAAACTATGATGATTAAAGAAGAGGAAGTACTGGTATTTCTAAGGAATATAAAAAGTGGATAAGTCTCCGGGTCCTGACAGGATATTCCCTAGGACATTGAGGGAAGTTAGTGCGGAAATAGCAGGGGCTCTGACAGAAATATTTCAAATGTCATTAGAAATGGGGATGGTGCCGGAGGATTGGCGTACTGCTCATGTTGTTCCATTGTTTAAAAAGGGTTCTAAGAGTAAACCCAGCAATTATCGGCCCGTGAGTTTGACGTCAGTGGTGGGTAAGTTGATGGAAAGTATTCTTAGAGATGGTATATATAATTATCTGGATAGACAGTCTGATTAGGAATAGTCAACATGGATTTGTGCGTGGAAGGTCATTGTTTGATAAATATTGTTGAATTTTTTGAAGAGGTTACTAGGAAAGTTGACGGGGGTAAAGTGGTGGATGTTGTCTATATGGACTTCAGTAAGGCCTTTGACAAGGTTCCACACGGAAGATTAGTTAGGAAGGTTCAATCGTTGGGTATTAATATTGAAGTAGTAAAATGGATTCAGCAGTGGCTGGATGGGAGATGCCAGAGAGTAGTGGCGGATAACTGTCAGATTGGAAGCCAGTGACTAGTGGTGTGCCTCAGAGATCTGTACTGGGTCCAGTGTTGTTTGTAATATACACTAATGATCTGGATGATGGGGTGGTAAATTGGATGAGTAAGTATGCAGATGATACTAAGATAGGTGGAGATGTGGATAATGAAGTAGGTTTTCAAAGCTTGCAGAGAGATTTAGGCCAGTTAGAAGAGTGGGCTGAAAGATGGCAGATGGAGTTAAATGCTGATAAATGAGGTGCTACATTTTGGTAAGACTAATCAAAATAGGACATACATGGTAAATGGTAGGGCACTGAAGAATGCAGTAAAACAGAGGGATCTAGGAATAATGGTGCATAGTTCCCTGAAGGTGGAATCTCATGTGGATAGGGTGGTGAAGAAAGCTTTTGGTATGCTGGCTTTTATAAATCAGAGCATTGGGTATAGGAGTTGGGATGTAATGTTAAAATTGTACAAGGCATTAGCGAGGCCAAATTTGGAGTATTGTGTACAGTTTTGGTCACCGAGTTATAGGAAAGATGTCAACAAAATAGAGTACAGAGAAGATTTAGGAGAATGTTACCTGGGTTTCATCACCTAAGTTACAGAGAAAGGTTGAACAAGTTGGGTCTTTATTCTTTGGAACGTAAAAGGTTGAGGGGGGACTTGATAGAGATATTTAAAATTATGAGGGGGATAGATAGAGTTGACGTGGATAGGCTTTTTCCATTGAGAGCTGGGGAGATTCAAACAAGAGGACATGAGTGGAGAGTTAAAGGGCAAAAGTTTAGGGGTAATATGAGGGGGAACTTTACTCAGAGAGTGGTAGCTGTGTGGAATGAGCTTCCAGCAGAAGTGGTTGGGGCAGGTTCGATGTTGTCGTTTAAAGTTAAATTGGACAACTATATGGGCAGGAAAGGAATGGAGAGTTATGGGCTGAGTGCAGGTCGGTGGGACTAGGTGAGAGTAAGAGTTCGGCATGGACTAGAAGGGCCGAGATGGCCTGTTTCCATGGCTGTAATTGTTATGTGGTTATTTGGTTGTAAATCTTGAGGCATCTTCATTGGCAAGACTAGCAGAGATTAATGATGGGATGTGAAAATTAAAATCTTGGATGCCTGTATAGGTCAGTAAGCAAACTAAGTGCTGGGTGGATGAGACCTGGCATAAGTTGTAACCAGCAGCATTCTGAGTTGTGTTAAACTTGAGAGAGAAGGTTGGCCATGACAGCAAGGTCTCTGGGCATTGTGGATGAAGGTTTTGACAATGGATGTGCTACAGTGCATGATTTAATAAAGGAGCAAACATAAGTATTTTGTTGCAGAGAATGAAGACAATGACGTTGTTTCTATCAGTAATTGATTGGAGTAAATTTCTATACCAGACTGGATATCTCTTAAGCAGTTGACAAGTCAGAGATTGTGGAAGAGCTAGGAGTGATGATGAATAAATAGAGCGAAAATAATGAGGTACAGTTCATGAGTTTGTTGTCTGTTCAGAAAGCCGATGGGGAAGAAGCTGTTCCTAAAACCTTGAAGCAACACACATGAAATGCTGGTGGAATGCAGCAGGCCAGGCAGCATCCGTGGAAAAGATCGGTCAACGTTTCGGGCCGAAACCCTTCGTCAGGACCACACATCCTGACGAGGGTTTCGGCCCGAAACGTTGACCGATCTTTTCCACGGATGCTGCCTGACCTGCTGAGTTTCTCCAGCGTGTTGTGAGTGTTGCTTTGACCCCAGCATCTGCAGATTATTTTGAGCATCTGTTGGGAGAGGTACATCTGCAGATTTGCTCGTGTTTGCATTCCTAAAACCTTGAGTATGTGTCTTCAGCCTTCTGTACTTCCTCTGTGATGGTAGGAATGGGAGCCAGTTCTCAGAATGGACATGGGAAATGATGCTTTGTTTCTTGATTTCTTTTGGTGAGGGGCAGCATGTAGCCTGGAGCCCATGGGTAGTCTGTCAGTGGGAAATAGAGCGGCAGTGGTGACTGGGAGGAGAAATAATTGCAGAAGATCTTTTGGCTGAATTTAAATGCCTAATAATGAAGCTATTTGGGCAGTTGTATGTTCTCCCCGTGAACTGTGTGGTGGGTTTCCTCTTGGTGCTCCAGTTTCTATCCACAGCCTAAAAAACATTCTGGTTAGTAGGTTAATTCATCAATGTAAATTGTTGTGTGATTAGACTAGCGTTGAATAGGTGGGTTGCTGGGCAGCATGGCTCAATGGCCCGGAAGGGACTGTTCCATGCTAAGTACAGTGTTTATTGCAGCCATTATAAATTAGGCAACTTTAAACAGATCAAAAATAAATTAATTAGTTTACCTTTGTCAGAGTTGTATGGGAGCTATTTAGACCATTAGACCATAAGACGGTAGACATAGGAGCAGAATTAGGCCATCTGGCCCATCGTGTTTGCTCTGCCATTCAATCATGGCTGATCCTTTTTTTTTCTCCTCATCAATCCCAGTTTCCAGCTTTCTCCCCGTAATTTAATGCCATGTCCAATCAGAACCTGTCAATCTCTGCCTTAAATACACCCAATGACCTGGTCTCCAAAGCTTCATGTGGCAACCACCCTTTGGCTGAAGAAATTTCTCTGCATCTCTGATTTGAAAGGGCACCTCTCTATCCTGAGGCTATGCCCTCTTGTCTAGACTCTCCCACCATGGGTAACATCCTTTCCACATCTACTTTTCGAGGCCTTTCAACATTTGAAAGGTTTCAATGAGATTCCCCTTGATCCTTCTGAATTCCAGCGAGTACAGACCCAGAGCCATCAAATGTTCCTCGTGTAATAACCCTTTCGTTCCTGGAATCATCCTTGTGAACTTCCTCTGGACCTTCTCTAATGCCAGTGAATCTTTTCTAAAATGAGGGGCCAAAAACTGTTCACAATACTCAAGGTGAGGCCTCACCAGTGCCTTATAAAGCCTCAGCATCACATCCTTACTCCTGTATTCTAGACCTCCTGAAATGGATGAACCTCTTTAAGACGAAAGGCAGTTATTAGAGTACTTGCATACAATACTTACAGTAAGCAGCGAGGGAAAAAAATGACCATAAGATACAGGAGAAGAATTTGGCCATTTGGCCTGTTGAGTCTGCTCTGCCATTTCATCATGGCGGATCCATTTCTCTCTCAGCCCCAATCTCCTGCCTTCTCACTGTAACCCTTAATGCCCTAAAAAATCAAGAAACTATCAGTTTGTCTTAAAAATAGCCAATGATGTCTCCACAGTTGCCTATGGCAATGAATTCTAAAGTTGCATCATCCTCTGGCTGAAGTTCACCTTTCTGTGGCTAAACTTGCTTTAGTAGGAATGGATCTCAATTTGAAGGTTCCTAACATAGAAGTTTAATGTACTCATCATCACTGCCAGGAAAACAGTGGGTGAAGGTAAAGAGTGGTGGGAGAAATATTTGTCCAGACGAATGGGACACTATAGTGCCTAAAGGGGGAGAACTGTAAATATCATTCGAGACTGTGGAGAGACACTCTCTTGTCAATAATTTTGGATAGATAGGATGCAGTTCTTGTGGATGAAGTAGACTCAGTAAACATGAGGTAAAAAGGTTCAAGTTGCAGGATCGATTGGGGCCTGGGAGTGCCCTGCAGGAAATTTAATTGGATTTGGAGGACAGTAGTAGAATAGGCAAAGTGAGAGAGTAATTCATGACCTTGCCTTTGTTAAACAGCAGGAATAAGTGAGGATTTGAGAGTATTGAGTAATGAAATTAAGAAACGGTGGTTATCTGGGGATGAGCCTGCAGCAATTGGAGCAGATGATAGGTGGGCCCAATACTGTCTGTGCATATCACCTCGTGAAAGAATTTTTCTGCAATATCCATTGCTCTCCTCCAAGAGGACCACAGATTTGTCATGATTTGGAGGCTTGTGTGCCTCAATGACCCGGAGAGCTATGCTGGCTGGAGTCAGGGCTTTATGCTTTGGCTCTTATAGACATGCCAAGCAGGTCAAAGGGTGGCCAGACTGAGTGGTCTGCCGGTCCTACAGGTTTGGGGATTCTGCTCAGGACAGCAACCTGGACTGGTCAAACAAAATTGTTATGGAAACAGCATTGAAGATTCCTTCCACATCTGAGTGCAACGGCATTCCTGAGTCTCCACGTGGGACTTACATGACTGACAGTAGTGAAAACCGAGAAGAAGCTACCGACATGATGAACGAAGCCCCTGAACTCCACCAGAGATGGAGAACTCCACTGCTGTCATAAACACCAGCAACATAATGGGCAGTAAGCAAGTAATCCATTGCTGTGCATTGTTTCAAAGATGAAGATTGGTACTAGGGTGCAGTGCATTGTTTGATGTGTGCTGGGATTGTAAAGGCAGGGTGAAGGTGTAGCTTTGTGGATCATCAGCTGCAGAAGTGTGATAATTGGACGGCCAAAAGCCTGTGGATGTTTTGAAAATGAATTTGTCTATTAATTGGCGACGATATTCTTTCTTGGTAAATTCAAAAATATGTTTGGAAAACTCAGAGGAACTATCTCAATTACATAACAGCTATAGTTGCAGGTTAGCTGTGTGAGAGGGCAAGGTCATGATTTGAGCAAGTTAATTAAGGGTAGGCTATACGCTGAGATGAGAACACGGTGAATTATAATTTGTACAGAAGCTGAAGAGGATTTTGATTAAATTCTCAGTGATTTTGTTGCATGAATGCAGTTGAATTCTCACTGTTTGCACCATCATTATCAGGTTTAATATCACCAGCATATCACAGCAGCCTGCTCCTGGTCCTCTTTCCTGATGGTAGCAATGAGAGCAAGGCATGACCTGGGTGAAGGGGGTCATTAATGATGGACACCATCTTTTTGAAGCATTGTTCCAGATTAAATTATATCATATCATCTAAAATAATTTCAGATTAATACTGAATCACAAAATGTTCGCTCAGTGCTGAGCGGCCATTTGGCCTGTTAAGTCCATACCAGCTCTAAGCAAGGGCAGTCCACTGCTCCCTCCCTTTATATTTGCCAAAATTTGTTCTTTTCAGGTGCTTATTTAGTACTCTGAGTGGTGCAGTTGAATTTGCCTCCATTATTACCCCTGGCAGTGTTATCTAGGCCTTAACCACTTTCCTCATGTCACCTTTGGCTCATGCCAATCACTATTGATTAATGCCCATCTGTCAGTGGGAACATTTTCCCCTTATTAGCTGCTTGTATCATTTGTGATTCCAAATACCTCAAATCAGGTTTCCTTGCAACCTCCACTTTTTTAAGGAATGTAACTACAGTTAAGTAGAGAACAAAGAGTGGGGTAGCGTTCATGAGTTGGTTCATTGTACGTTCATAAATCTGATGGTGGAAGGGGAAGAAGCTGTTCCTGAATCATTGACTGTCTTCAGGCTCCTGTACCACCTCCCTGATGGTTGCAATAGGAAGACATGACCTGGGTGATGAGGGTCCTCAGTACTGGATGTCATCTTTTTGAGGCATCACTCCTTGAAGATGTCCTTGATGCTGAACATCATAATCCATTTGTGATACAACCAGTATTGTGAAGGTTTGTTACTCTATTCCTGTAGTCCAACATATTGTTGGCTTTTCTTTTAAATTACTTTCTCTTGAAACGGGATTAACTTGACTCACCTCAACATTGAACTGATTCCACAACCTATGAACTTCTAAGGACTCTGCAATTTGTGTTATTGGTGTTTATTGCTTAATTGTTTTTGTACAGTTTGTCTTTTGCACATTGGTTGTTCGCCTTTGTCTCTTGTAGTTTTGTATTAATTCTATTGTTTCTTCGTATTTAATGTGAATGCCTACAAGAAAATGAATCTCAGGGTAATAGTATATGTTGACATAAATGTACTTGGATATTAAATTTACTTTGAACTTTGGTCTATTACTTTCAAAGCAGTGAGTACATGCCCCCAGATTTGTTCTTGACCTATTTTAAAATTAAAATAGTTTATATTACCTGTTATTCTTTGTACCAAAATATCTCAGTATTAAATTTCATCTGCCTGTCCTTTGCCCATTCTGCTGGCCTGTCTATATCTTTGCTTAGTTTATTATACTTTGCGTTTTGTCATCAGCAAATTTAGAACTTGTGCCCTATTGACCTAAGCCCCCATTGTGAAAATATATCATGAAAATCAGTGGTCCTCAGGCTGATCCTTGGGGAACCCCACTGTACATTTCACTTCAGTCTGAAAAACAACCTTTCACCAATACTCTTTTCCTGTTTCTCAACTGATCATCTGTTCATGTTCCTGTAGCCCCTTTCTATTCCTCTGCTTTCAATTTTGATGACAAGCTTATTATATGGTACTTCATCAAATGTTTTTTGAAGTCCTTATACACATCAACCATCTATCCCTCATCAATCCCCTATTGTTTCATCAAAACTTTCTGTTGTCACTTGGATGCAATGCCAAGAACAAACCCATACTGGGTCTTGCTAATTAATCCTCACTTATCTAAGAAACTGATCATTCTGACCTTGACTATCATTTGCCCCTCTTCTGAGGTCAGACTGACTGGTCTATATTTACAGGGCTTATTCCTGCACCTTTGAGTTATAGTATAACAAAATTTTCCAGTTTCCCCTACGTACCTATGTCTTCTAGAAGTTTGGAAGGTTACAAGCAGGGCTTCTAATTGCTTTCATGAGTCTTGATGAAGGGTCTTGGCTTGAAATGTCGACTGTTCACTCTTTTCCATAGATGCTGCCTGGCCTGCTGTTTCTCCAGCATTTTGTGTGTTGCTCTGAATTTCCAGCATTGGCAGATTTTCTCGTGTTTATAGTTGTAATTGCTTTCCTTTTGTAAGTTCGCTCAGTGGCCAGAGATGCATCTCATCTGGACCAAGTGATTTATTCACTTTAATTTCACCTAGACTTTTCGGTCAATTTTCAACCCATCCAGAATCTCAGTTCTGTCTTCCTTTGATACTTCTGCAGCAATTTGAAAAAAAATGAACACTGATATTAAGTGCTTACTTAGGATTTCAGTCACACTCAATTTTCCCCTTTCTTGGTCAATGCAGATTGCAGCGCTCTCCCTCATCACATTTTATTGAATCCATTTATTTCTTCCTGAATCTATGAACATTTGGGTGCATCTCTAGATAATACCTGTAGACTAGAACACTATTATTGATGGACTAGTATTGTTATTAAGTAGAGAAGAATTTTCAAGTTGGAGTTATTATTCAACCGCACATGAATACATCCAAACGAAACAGTGTTATTCCAGGGCCAAGATCCAAAACATAATACCAACAGTCATACACAGCACAAGCACATTTAGGTTAGCAGTAAACATAGTCACACAAAAAAAATAGCCCAAGTCCCTGTGTAACATGTGCTGTAAATAATTGGTGCATGAGTGTTGGCAAGCACATGCAGTTCGTAGATGAAAGTATCCAGCTTGTCTTCCGCTAAGTGAACGTTGGAAAGCAGCCCTGATGGGAAGGGCCAGCCTCCAATGCAGCATGGACACAAACCTCTGGCCTCTCCCCTCCTGGACTGCTGCGACAGGCAAGCCCGTGGCTTGAGGCCTAGTCCTCGCTATAACTAAAGTCACGAGCTTCCCTGATGTCGGTCAGTCTCACCAATAAACTAGTGAGTTGAACTTGCAGCATTTTACATTACCAATATTCAATTACTGGTTAATGGAACTTGATCCTTTGGGGTGTTGAGGGACAAGAAGATATTATCTTAAAGTTAATACCCAGATTCTTCTGTATCCGGAGAGTTGGAGGGAAAAAAAAGTAAGTTATTGAGAACGCATGGTGAAAACCTGAAAAATTTTAACCAACATTCCTCTTACCTGGAGGCAGTAGTGCT
Source organism: Mobula hypostoma (assembly GCF_963921235.1). Taxonomy (NCBI): domain Eukaryota; kingdom Metazoa; phylum Chordata; class Chondrichthyes; order Myliobatiformes; family Myliobatidae; genus Mobula; species Mobula hypostoma. The sequence goes on from NC_086106.1 coordinate 5,102,740, forward strand.
ACGACTGTGTCACAGAGTGAGTGAGTTTGTTTTAACAAAAGATTTAATTGATTTTCAAGTCCTGCATTGGGAAGCAAGGGAAGAAATGTATTTTTGTTGGAAGTCGATGCAGAGTGGGTCTACAGCCTTTCTGATGAGCATGCTTGTGCTTTCAGTCTGAGCTGTTAAGTTAGCACCATGGGACAGCTGCTTTTGTGCTGTTCGAACACTTTGCCAAACTGAGTCATTGAGCTAATAGAAAACAAAACAGGGAATTTGAAAAACATCGCAGTCAATATAGTTTGACTCACTGTTTCGAAATAATTCCGAGACTCCAGTGACTTTATAACTTTTCTTCAGTGTCTTCGTGCCAGTAGACCGTGAGTTACCAGAATTGCAGATTTTAAAGCACTTCTAACTCGTAAAGTTACTTTAGTTCAGTTTGATCTTCAGTGTTAGAGCTGATTTTCTCTGGATCTATTTGAAAAGGAAAATGAAAGTTAATGGCCCTCAGGGGTTTCGTTCAAATCCTTCCTTTATAATGCTATATACCAGTTCAGACAATGTAATCCCTAGAATGGTTACATGCTCATATATAGGTTCAGATCTGTTTAACTCAATTACTTATTACTCCCATAATGTATGGCCTTTCAAAACCTGAGCTTGTACCCAGCAAGTCATTCATTAATTTTGTCTTGGATCTTGTGCTTCAGCCATGGCATTGTTGAAGAATAGTGGCTTGGGTCCTTTTAAAAGTCCTTGCTCTTGATCCTAGTCCAAGGATATGGGTTGCTTTTGAGACTATGGGAATAAGCTGGTTGCCCTTTAGGGCAGTGGTACCTATCCTCCTGTGTGGAACCTTCACTTGTTTTCCCCCTAGAACCTGCCTCCTTTTTCCACCTTCTCCCCACAATCCCACCACTGCCTGTACATTGCCCCGTCACTGTGTGGGTCTAATCCCACAGTCCGAAGACCTACAGGTTGGTAGGTGAAATGGTCATTGTAACTTGCCCCATAATTCAGCTAAGGTTTAGTCAGGGGATTACTGGATGGTGCAGCTCAAAGGGCCTATTCCGCGCTGTATCTCAATAAATACAGAATGAATGCCGGCTGACTCCTTTTAAAGTAGGCACTATTCTGTGTGTTGCAAGTGGTCTTGTGTGTTGAGATAAAGTGAGGAATAGGCCTTAATCCTGGGGCAATTTATAGCAACCAATTAACCTACCAGCGGTACCTCTTTGGACTGTGGGAGGAAACGAGAGCACCCGGAAGAAACCCACGCAGTAACGGGAAGTACATACAGACTTCTTACAGGCAGCAGTGGGAATTGAACCCTGGTTGTTGGTATTGTAAAGCGCTGTGCTAACCACTACACTACTGTGCCACTGCCCTTCCTTCCCAGTCCTGATCAAGCATCTTGGCCCAAAATGTCGCCTGCTTATTCATTTCCATAGATGCTGCCTGACCTGGTTTCTTCAGCATTTTGTGTGTGCTGCTTTGAATTTCCAGCGTCTGCAGAACCTTTTGTGTGTATGACTTGCTGTTCAGTAGTTATTTTTAATTTTTTTTCCCATCATGGTTTTGCAAATGTTTCTTTCTGTTGAGTTGTTGCTATCACCATTGTATTAATTTCTGCTTTGTTTTTCTGCTCTTGTTATTTCCTCTTGTTCTATCAACCCAAGAGGCAGTGTCTCAGTGGTAAGATACTGAATGACATTGCTCTTCTCAAAAATGCATGGGGAGGAATTTCATTAGCCAGAGTGTGGTGAATCTGTGGAATTCATTGCCACGTCATAGGGCAAGTCATAGGGTATATTTAAAGCAGAAGTTGCTAAGTACTTAGGGCGTCAAAGGTTATGGGGAGAAGGTAGGAGAATGTAGTTGAGAGGGATAATATATCAGCTGTGGTTGAATGGCGGAGCGGTCTCGATGGGCTGAATGCCTTCATTCTGCTCCTATGGTCTTATGATCGACTGGGATAAAATTATTTTAAAGATTTTTGGAAAGGAGCAAGATTTTTGTTACTTTCCTCGGTCTAATAGCAGATCTAAAATTAGTAAGTAATGACTATATATGACAAAAGATGAATATTTAGATTTCTTTAAGATAAACTTAGCTGCAGAGTTTTGAGAATGATTCCTCATATGCCAGACATACTTCAGATAAAGCCTGAATCTGCTTATTTTAATTTGTAATCATTTGTTTAAGATAGACAAGACATTTCTTGCTATTATGTTGATAATCTTAAAATTGAGTTTCCATAACTGATTTGATTTTCACCCCTTTTAAATTTTCTTAAACACTAACATTTGCTGAATATGATTATTTCCTCCATGATGTTCAACTGACCATGTTTCGTTTGTTTCTGGAGTGAGCGTTAAACTTGTCTGTTGACCCATGCAACCCCAGCATTGCTGTTGTTAACTAATATTAATAGCTACTTCATTCAAGCCTTCTGTTCAATTTGTGTCCAAAAATTCCAGGCTGACCTGAAAGTTAAATCAGTTTTGTCAGAGAAAATGCAAATACTCTTGTGTTATCGAGTGCTGCACTTCAGCCATTTTGCCTTTTAAAACAAGGTGAAGGGTCAGTGGCAGTGATCCTCTTTTAAATATGGAAATAGAAACATGCCAATAACGCTATCTAACCTGTTTTCCATTAGTGGAGTTGTACAACTCAGAAACGGGTCCGTCGGTCCATCATGAACATGCAAGCCATCATGTGGCGCCATGGTAATGTAGTGGTTAGTGTAACGCTATTACAGCTCGAGGAGTGGGTTCGTAATTCAGCTCCAGTGCCATCTTTCTCCCTGTGACCTTGTGGGCCCCATGAATGATACCTCACTACTTTGTTTTGATTTCTATTGCACTACATTTCATCATGGCTGATTAATTTTCCCCTCAGCCCCAATTTCCTGCCTTCTCCCCATATTCCTTCATGCCTTGATTAATCAAGAATATCAGCCTCTGCCTCCGCAGACACCTATGCCAACGAATTCTTCCTGGTGCTTAGATTTCTGGGTGGCTGGGTGTCTCTAACAAAAGAGGGTGTAAGGTGCTCCTTCCCTCCGCTGGCCTGCAGGTCACCCTTTGGCAAGGTGTAGCACCTGCTTAGCCTCCTCTGCCCCCCCTCTCACCCCCCCCCCCCGGGATCAGGGTCAAGTGTAGCCATGAGAGCAGGTGGTGGTTGGTTTTATGTGAATATCACAAGTCCTGGTTATGCGATCACTGACTCCACGCAGGCAATCTCTGAAGAATATTGATAATGGCTGGGGTCACCGTCTTGTAAAGACACTGCCTAGAAGAAGACGATGATAAACCATTTCTGTAGAAAAATTTGCCAAGTACAATTGTGGTCATAATGATGTTACTGGACCAATACCGTTAAGGGGTCCATGGACCCCAGGTCAGAAATCGCTGCACTAATGAGATGGAGCCACTTTGATAATTCTGTACTGTTCAACTTTCAAGGTTAATTTATCCTTCCTGAAGCATGGTGCCAAAACGGAAATCATGCAATTGTGCCAATGTCCACTTGCCAGTTTTGTTCCAATTAGTTAATGTCTGCCCTTTAGTAGCTTAATGCTTTCAAGTTACTGTGCTTCTAAACTTGGGCTTAACTGCAAAATTGAATACATATAATTCCTTCATCTCAGGGAAGAGTTACCAGGGCAAATCCCTTGGGAGTCCACTTATAGAGAGTAATATTCTATCCATATTCTCCTCATCTTACTCCCTCTTCTATTTTCTACTGCTCATAACATCCATTATCTATCCTGCCTTTGTCCTGCCTTTCAAGAAGAATATAGATATTTAATGCTTAATTAGTTTTCCAAAATCATGTGCTATTTTATTAGCAAGGAGCAATGCTTTAAAAAGGCGGCATCCATTGTTAAGGACCCTCATCACCCAAGTTGTGCCTTGTTCTCATTGCTACCATCAGGAAGTAGGTACAGGAGCCTGAAGGCACACACTCAATGAATCAGGAACAGCTTCTTCCCCTCTACTATCTGATTTCTGAAAGGACATTGAACCCATTAACACTACCAAAGTACTTTTTTTGCACTACTTATTTAAGTTAACTGTTTACTGTAATTCAGTTTGTTATTATGTATGCATTGTACTGTTGCTGCAAAGACAACAAATTTCATGACATATGTTAGTGATACTAAACTTGATTCTGATAGATACCTTGTATCAAAATGGATTATATCCAAGGATGCATTTTCATGATCTCAAAAGATTGAATTAATTTATAAAGGTTTAATCTGTATTACTTATTCTACCTTGTACATTGGAATGAAACCAATCGTCTATGCTCAAGCTTGAAGATTACCTGAGGATTTGGTGTTGAGGGAAATAACACCTAGAGAGAGAAATCGACTGCAAAATTTGCAAGTTTTCTACAATTTAATGTTTTCATTTTTGATTTTGTTCCAGTGAGGTCATGTTTCTGAATAGAAGGATATATTGGCCTTGGGAGGATTTCGTGACAGATTTAACAGAATAATGCCTGGATTCCAAGGTTAAATTGTAAGGGAAGATTCTTTGTATTCTTTGAATTTTCTGTTGAAAAGGGGTGATTTGATTAAAATTTTCAATGCATTCATTTCTAATCAACAGGCAACAAGGTTGGTAGATTTTTAACCAAAGATGATATGAAGAGAAAAGGTAATGCAGTAGGCTGTAAATTAACCATTACTGAAGATAAGCCCAGGTTTGTGAGCCTAGATAGTCTACTTCTGGTCCAGTGTTCTTGGGGAAATCATTCCTAAGTTGATACCATTGTTTTATTGCTGATCTGGGTGGAGCTCATCACCATTATGTGCCGTGTCATGTGACATCATTATACGCTGTGACGTATGACGTGACCGATCATGGTCTTTCCATGACCATGATTGTTTTTGGCAAAGTTTTCTACACAAGTGACTTACCATTGGCTTCTGGGCACTGCCGTTTCAAGACAGGTGACCTCTAGCCATTATCAATACTCTTCAGAGATTCTGCCTCATGTCAGTGGTCGCATAACCAGAACTTGTGATGTGCACCGGCTGCTCATACGACCATTCACCTCCTGCTCCCATGGCTTCAATTGACCCTCATTAGGGTGGGGGGGGGGTGGTGCTAAGCAGGTGTTACTCCTTGCCAACGGTGACCTGCAGGCTAGCGGAGGGGAGGAGTGCCTTGCGTCTCTTTTGGTAGAAGTGTATCTCCACTCTGCCACCCAGCAAGGTAGAACTACTGATGTTAAAAATCTTTCGGTAGGGTACCACTGTGTTATGTTGTTTCTTGTGTTCAGTCCATTCTGGGAAGCTTCTTTGTTTCCCTGTTGATTCCTTGGTTTCCTCCTCTTTTAAACTTTGCACATCGGGAATGTCTTCATTCTTTAAGTGGAGTGTTTTGAATGTCTAACTGAATTCACCATGTCAATCTATGTGTGATTCTCACTGAGGAGAGATCTGTGTAGAGAGTGGAGGAGTGAGAAATTTGGAGTTAAATGTGGAGTTCAAAGTAAATTTTTAAAAATCAAGTTCCATACATGTCATCATATACCACCCTGAGATTCATTCCTTCTCGGCATTCACAGAACAAAATAGTGCAATCGAATCAGTGAAAAATTACACACTGACGACAACCAACGTGCAATACAAAAAAATCAAATTATTTTAGGTAACTGAATTCACTTAAAATTTTCTTTTTCTGATCCATTTCTAGATTCAAAGTAAATGCACTCAGTTGGTACTTTAATAGGTACACTTGTGCACCTGCTTGTTAATGCAAATATCTAATCAGCCAATCATGTGTTAGCAACTCAATGCATAAAAGCATGCAGACATGGTCAAGAGGTTCAGTTGTTCAGTACGTGCTTCAGAATGTGGAAGAAATGTGATCGAAATGACTTGATCATGGAACGATTGTTGGGTAGTTTGAGCATTTTGGAAACTGCTGATCTGGGATTTTCATGCGGAACAGTCTCCAGAGTTGAGGAGAATAGTTCAAAAATAAAACGCAATAAACACCCAATGCGTGGCAGTTCTGTGGGCGAAAATACCTTGTTTATGAGAGAGGTCAGAGGCGATTGTCTCCAGTTGGACAGGAAGGTAACTCAGATAACCACACATTACAACAGTGGAGTGAAGAGGAGCATTTCTGAATGCATAACACCTTGAAGTGATGGGCCACTGCAGCAGAAGGTCACTGAGTGAATGTGTTACCATATACTACTTTGAGATTCATTTTCTTGTAGGCATTTACAGGAAAATAATGAAATACAATCGATTTTATTAAACAAAGACTGACAACCAATGTGCAAAAGAAAACAAGTAGTGCAAAACAAAAATAATGCTGAAAACATGAGTTGTAGAGTCCTTGAAAGTGAGTTGTGTGGGTTGTGCATTCAGTACTGAGTTGTGGTGGAGTTATGCACGCTGATTCAGAAGTTCAAATAATAAAATTTATTATCAAAGTACATACATGTCACCACATACAACCTTGAGATTCTTTTTCCTGCAGGCATACTTAGCAAATCTATGGAAAACTGTGAACAGGATCAATGAACATCAAACTGTGCAAATGTAAATAGAGATAAATAGCGAGAACATGAAAGTGATGGACTGGAATACTGGAATTATAGTATGGAAAAATATTTATAGAAATTTGAGCCGTGAAGACTGCTGCCCAAAAATGTACTTTAAGTTATTTGTTTTAATCCCTGAACCATTTGTAATCAATCTTCATCCTTACTGTGTTTCAAGTTGTTATTCAGTACAGATGTGAAAAGCTGCAGAAAATAACAAACGTTCTGGGCTCATGAAAATGATGGCTGAAATTTCTAAATGATGCCTTCATTGCTCTTGATTTCCTGTGAAGATTTTCTCACTTAGTACACATCCCTATGTGCATGTCGTTAGACAGTAGCTCAAACATCTAACTATGTCAAGCCATATGGGCTTCCCAAGATAATAGCACTGATAATACTTCCAAACTACTCATTTTCTGTAAAGTATTCTGGGGCACTAAGTTTGTGAATGGGTTCAGAGTTTTGTTTGCGTTTGTGTAACATATGCCTGCAGAATTTCCAGTCACACATTAATTATACCACGAAGGGTATTGCAAGCTAGCACAGATTAATTTATTTCCATTCTCATCATATTTGGTTGGATGGGGCCTTGCTTGTGAAGGTACAGGCGCATCAGGGCTGCCAGACTGGGTGACAGTTCCTTCCCTCAGGCACTGACACTAATGCATATCTTGCCAGCATCGAAGTCTTGCCTCTAAGGCAGTGAGTTGTTTACTGTTTACCTGTGCTGTGCACTTTTGAATTTATGTTTTATTATTTGAATCGGAATCAAAATCCCGTTTAACATCACCAGCATATGTTGTGAGATTTGTTAACTTTACGGCAGCGGTACAATGGGTTACATGATAAATATAGAGAGAAAAAGACTGAGTTACATTAAGTATATATACGGCTATGAAATAGTTAAAATAAATCATGCATAATAGCAGAAATTTAAAAAAAAATGAGGTAGTGTTCATGGGTTCAATGTCCACTTCAGAATTGGATGGCAGAGGGGAAGAAGTTGTTCCTGAATCGCTGAGTGTGCACCTTCAGGCTTCTGTACCTCCTTCCCGGCAGTAGCAGTGTGAATGAAGAGGGCATATCCTCAGTGCTGAGGGGCCTTAATGATGGACTCCACCACTCTAAGGCATCGCTCCTTGGAAGATGTTTTGGATACGATGGAGGCTGTTGCCTGTGATAGGGCTGACTAATTTTACAAGTTTCTGTAACTTATTTTGATCTGGTGCAGTAGCACCCCCCCCCCCAACCCCATAACAGACGGTGGTGCAGCCAGTCAGAATGCTTACCACGGTACATTTGTACAAATTTTCGAGTGTTTTAGTTGACAAGCCAAATCTCAAACTCCTAATGAAATAAAGCTGCTGTCTTGCCGCCTTTATAGCTGCATCAATATATTGTGTCTAGGTTAGGTCCTCGCTATTTTCACCTGGCAATTTGAAATTGCTCACTCTCTCCACTTCTGATCCCTCTGAGGATTGGTTTGTGTTCCCTCGTTTTACCCTTCCTGAAGTCCACAATCGGCTCTTTGGTCTTATTGACATTGAGTATGAGGTGGTTGCTGCGACACCACTCAACTAACTGGTATATCTTGCTCCTGTTGCCCTTTGGTCACCATCTGAAATTCTGCCAACAATGGTTGTAGCATCAGCAAATTTATAGCTGCTGCTTGAGCTATGCCTAGCCACACAGTCATGGGTGCTGAGAGCAGTGGGTTAAGCACACATCCCCGTGGAGCACCAATGTTAACTGTCAGTGAGGTGGAGATGTTACTTCGAATCTGCACAGATTGTGATCTTCCGGTTAGGGAGTCGGGGATCCAGTTGCAGAGGAAGGTACAGAGTCCCAGGTTCTGTAGCTTTTTGATCAGGACTGTAGGAATGATGATGTTAAACACTGAGCTGTAGTCAATAAACAGCATCCTGACATAGGTATTTGCATTGTCCAGGTGATCCAAGGCTGCTGTAGACCTGTTGTGGTGATAGGCAAATTGCAGTGGGTCCAGGTCCTTCCTGAGATGAGTAGATTCTAGCCATGACCAACCTTTCAAGCATTTCATCACTTGGTGTGGGTGCTACTGGACTATAGTTGCTGAGGATGCTCGCACTACTCTTCTTGGGCACTTGGTATAATTGTTGGCCTTTTGAGGCAGGTGGGAACTTCCAACTCTAGCGATACTCCCACCAGTTGATTGGCACTAGGTACTCCATCGGGTCCTGCTGCCTTGCGAGGGTTCACCTCCCTGAAAGACAGCATGACGTCGGCCTCCGAGACATCACAGGGTCTTCGAATAATAGTTATGGTTTCATTCTCCCTTTCAAAGCGAGTATAAAAGACATTGAGCTCGTCTGGTAGTGAAATATTGCTGCCATTCATGATGTTGGGGTTTATAGGAAGTAATGGCTTGCAAATCCTGCCAGAGTTGATGAGCATCTGATGTCGCCACCTACCTCTCCCAGAATTGTTTCCTGTCTCTTGAAACAGTCATCCACAAGTCCCTGATTTTCTTATACAGACTTGAAACACCAGACTTCAATGACACAGATCTAGCCTCAGCAGACCACAGACCTCCTGGTTCATCTATGGCGTTTGGTTTTCGTAGGTGCACTCATCCACACAGGTTTTAATGAAATCGGTGACAACTGTGGCACACTCATCCAGGCTCAAAGATAACCCCCTGAACATGGACAGTCCTGTAAGTGCTCCTGTGCCTCCCTGGCCCATACCTTCTTGGTCCTCACAACTGGTGCTGGAGACTTCAGTCTCTGCCAATACCGAGGGAGTAGAAATACAGCCAGGTTATCAGACTTACCAAAGTGTGGGTATGAGATTGCATGGTAGGCACTCCTGAATTTAGTGTAGCAGTGGTCCAGTATGTTATTTCCTCTGGTACTGCAAGTGATTTGGTGATAATAATTATCAAGCTGGCCTGGTTAAAATCCCCCATAATGATGGGGAAGGCATCAGGTGGAGCTGTTTCATGCCTGTTAATTACATCGCTCAGTTTGTCTAGAGCCTGTTACACTGGCTTGAGGTGGAATGTACATTGCTACCAAAAGATTGCTGAAATCTCCCCTGCCAGGTAAAATGGTCAGCACTTACTTGTGATGTATTTCAGGTCTGGTGAGCAATATTGGGATGTCACCAACACATTAGTACACCACGAGGAGTTGATCATGAGCCATATACCTCTATCACTGCTTTAGAGAACTAGATCGACCTACCTTGACAATGAATTGTGAACCCATCTATTTAAATTGCTGCATCCAGCACAGAAGGAGTTAACTAAGATTCTGTCAAACAAAGGATGCACACATTCCTAACGTCCCTCTGATACAGCACCCTCGCTCTGAGAATCAATTTTATTTACCAGAGACTGTACATTTGCCAGCAAGATGGTTGGTATTGGGAGTTGTAAACCTTGCTTTTTTTTAATGCACCATCAGACCAGCGTGTCAACCCCACTTTCGCCGGTGGCTTAAAGGGGCAGTGTGCTGGCCGCAGTCTGGTCTATTTCCATTGGTTTTAAGCAACGATAGATTGTTCAATCGCATTAAAACTTCACTGACTGTACATATCATGGATGCAGTTATGGTTCTTGGCTGCAGCAGGCTAAAATAAGAATTTTTGATGTTTTCCATAGTTTTCAATGAGAGCTGCTATTAGGGTCATCCGTAGTGTTGGCATCCTGGAGGTAAATGGGCGGCAGAAGTTGTGGTAATATTTTGTACTGTGGTTGCTATATTCATTGTGGGTTCACTGTGGTTTGGAGGAATGTTACTTAGTTTGGGTGATTATATGCATAGTCAAATGACAATAACCTTGAACTTGAATTTTATTTTAGGAACGAAGTATGGGAAATGGGATATGACTAAGGGAAGGAATATTGGATCAGAAGTGGGTTCAATATCACCAGCATATGTCATGAAATTTGTTAACTTTGTTTCAGCAGTACAATGAAATGCATGATAATGATTCCAGAATTAAAAGGTTTGTCATATGAAGAGCATTTGATGGCTCTGGGCCTGTATTCACTAGAATTCAGGAGAATGAGGGGTGACCTCATTGAAACCTATTGAATGGTGAAAGGTGTTGATAGAGTGGATGTGGGGAGGATGTTTCCTGTGATGGGAGTGTCTAAGACCAGAGGATACAACCTCAGAATAGAGAGGCGTCTTTTTAAAACGGAGGTGAGGAGGAATTTCTTTAGCCAGAGAGTGGTGAATCTGTGGAATTCTTTGCCACGAGCAGCTGTGGAGGCCAAGTCTTTATGTATATTTAAGGTAGAGGTTCATAGATTCTTAATTGGTCAGGGCATGAAGGGTTATGGGAGAAGGCAGGAGGTTGGGGCTGAGAGGAAAATTTGATCAGCCATGACGAAATGATAGAGCAGGTTTGATAGGCCAAATGGCCTAATTCTGCTCCTGTATCTTATGGTCTTGTATTATAGAAAGAAAAACTGAATTACAGTAAATGTGTGTATGTGTATATACAAGTTAAACAAGTACTACAAAAAGAAATTTAAAAAAAAATAGTGAGGCAGTGTTCATGGGTTCAATGTCCATTTCAAAGTGAATATTACACTGTGTAATAGTCCTGCACCATCTCCCAACTATATCAATGTTCAGGGCATTTTTTGTTTGAATGGGAGCAAAATCCTTGCAACCTGGTGAATATGCCTGCAGCAACTTGTAGCCTTTTGGCTGAGATCAAGTATAGCATTGTAAGATGTACAGATTTGTCATGCTGGAAGTTTGATGTGGGCTTGTCAAAGATAAGATGGCTTGCATAATGATTTTCACTTAGTTGTAAAAATGTTTCTTGATGCGTGAATATTATGCAAATTACCCTATTATAGCAGCAAGCATTATGTTCATCCATCCACATGATGACCAAGAAGTACATTAAAATGTTTAAGCCTTGCTTTCTTTCACTTATGCCTGACAAAATTAGTAACTTCAATAACAGTGGTTTATGAAGCAGACTGACTAAATAGATAATCTCCAAAGAAGCAACATTTTAATTGAAATGTGCATGACCCACACAGACTTCATGGTTGATGTATAAAAGATTGGTATTTGAAAGTTCCTTCAACAAATGCATTGTAGTGGAGTTGAAATGTAGCACAGTGGTGTCGTGGTTAGCACATCGCTTTGCAGTATGTCTACCGCTTGCTGATACTGTGCGCAATTTGATATCAACACCTAAGAAATCAAGAGTGGGATGTCAGTAAGACCAAAGAACCGATTGTGGATTGAGAGAACACACACCAGTCCTTGTAGAGGGATCAGAAGTGGAAGGGGCGAGCAATTTCATGTTCCAGGGTGTCAGCATCTTAGGATTTATCCTGGACCCAACACATCGATACAGTTTCAAAGAAGTTACAACAGCGGCTATATTTCATTTGGAATTTGAGGAGATTCAGTATGTCACAAAAAACACTCGCAAATTTCTACAGGCGTACTGGTATGGGGGGTGGGGAGGGGCTACTGCACAGGACTGAAATAAGTTGCAGAGATTTGTAAACTTAGCTCCATCATGGGCACTAGCCTCCATAGTATCCAGCATATCTACAAGCAGCAGTGCCTCAAAAAAGTGGTGTCCATCATGAAGGACCCCAATCACTCAGGTGTTATGCTTGTTTTCATTGTTACCATCGGGAAGGGGGTACAGGAGCCTGAAGGCACACACTCAATGATTCAGGAACAGCTTCTTCCTCTCTGCCATCCGATTTCTGAATGGACATTGAACCCGTGAACACCAGCTCATTACTTCTTCAAAATTTTTACTTTTGACTTATTTAACTATTTAATATATAGACTTTAATTCACGTTTTTCTGTTGAAATGTATCACAAAGACAACAAATTTCACGATGTATTTTGGTGATATTAAACCTGATTCTGAGTGGAACTTGAGGTTCCTACTGGTGTTCATGATCCAGTGATTGGCATGATTTTAAATGTTGAAGTTTGGGTTTGATAGTGATGACTTCTTTAAGAATTGGCTAAATCTTTCTGTGCAAGTCCAGAGCAAGGTAACAATAATAGTCTTAACACATCACATTTTTAGAAGCGGAGTAAAAATATAGAGGAAAATCTGTTTCAGGCAGACTTGTACAAAAATAGTAATTATTGAAGATCAGCTGCTGTTAATTAAAACTAATGGAGAGAAGTTGCACTGTTTCCAGCTTTAAATTTTATGCAGTTATTAACAGAGTTGTTTATTGGCAGGAGAATGATTCTTGTACTTCTGTTAATGTTAAATTTTATTTCCTTCCCCTCCTCCTCCTAATGTGGATTAGTTGGATAGCTTTAGAGGTGATGTCCTAGTAGTTGAGGTCATGGTCCTGGGAGAATCTGCCTGAGCTGGTGACTACATTTTGCAGTTGATGCATATACACTCGGGATGTGTCTCTACCAAAGGAGGTGTAAGGCGCTCTTCACTCCGCTAGATTGCAGGTCACCCTTAGGCAAGGTGCAGCACTTGCTCAGCACGCACCCCCCTCCCTGCCCCCGCCACCGCACAGTCAGGGTCCCCCATGGGAGCTGGTGGTGAATGGTTGTATGAGCAGTTGGTGCATACTGCAAGTCCTGATTATGCAACCACCGATGTCAGGCAGACAATCTCTGAAACGTATTGATAATGGCTGGAGGTCATTGCATAGTAGGAGAATTAAAGTTTATGGGGAAAAGGCAGGGAGGTGGATGAGAGTCCATGGCCAGATCAGCCATGATCTTATTGAATGGCGGAGCAGGCTTGACGGGCCAGATGGCCGACTCCTGCTCCTATTTCTTGTGTTCTTATGTAGGTCACCTATCTTCTGGGCAGTGCCTTTATAAGGCAATGGCAAACCACTTCTGTAGAAAAATTTGCCAAGAACAATCATGGTCAGGGAAAGACCATGATCACCCATGTCATACAACAGAGACAGCACATAACAAACAAACGTGCATACACACTGCAGCCGTGGTGGAAGGAGAAAATGCTGAGGGTTGGTGAGATTTCAGTCGAATGGGCTGATGTCTTATCAACGGTGTTGAGTTAAAGCATTGGAACTGTACTTGTCTATGTGAATTGAGAATATACCATCATACTTGCCTTGTCATATGGACTTTAAATCTAGCAGATAATTCATTTATTGCTGCACAGCAAGCCTTTAACTACTTGTGTAGTGGTGGTACTTATGTGGCTGGTCCAGCTGAGTTTCTGGTCAGTGATGACCCCTACTTGTGGAAGATTCCACTAAGTTATTATCATTCAGTGGCAAAGGCACGTGTTTAGACAATGCTGGAACTGTTCATTATCTGGCACTTTTGTGGCCAATTATGAACTCGTAGTGTATGTTAACTTTATGTATAAGTTTGGCTGCATCATTTTCTGGTGGGTTCCCAATAGTACCGAATGTGGTTTAATCAGCAGTGAATCTTAAAATTTAAAGTACATTAATTATCAAAGTATGTATACATTAAGCAACCTTGAGATTTGTCTCCTTACAGGCAGACACAACCCAAAGAAACCCAATAGAACCCATTTAAAAAAAAAGGACTATTAGTGTTCTGAAGTGAAGTCCACAAAAAAGAAGTTCAGCACAGAGCCAAGTAAATGCTGTGGAGCAGTGAGCTGAACTGGTCCGTCCCACCCCTTGGGGTCCCAAAACTCTGACCTTTTCAATGGAAGGCCACTGACAGGTATGTGTGGGCCACAAGTATTATGTTGAAGAACTCCTGCAGTGATGTTCTGCGATTTGGAAGATTGATCTCCCACAACCATCTTTGTTTACGATGCAGCTTCAGCCGTTGGAGTGGTTTTCCCATTACCCATTGATTTTTGTTTTTACCTAAGTGCTTTGATGTCACATTCAATCAAGTACCACATCACTAGCTAAGGCACTCTTCCTTTCTCTGGAGTTCATCCCTGGTCAAATTTAGATCAAGGCCATTGAGGTCTGGAGGCTGTGGGTTTTGTGAAACCCACACCAGCCATTGGTAAGCACCTAATTGATGATTAGTTTTTGCTTGACAGAATCTTTTGATGAAACATAGTATACTTTAACCAAGCAGATTATTTAGATTGTGATTGCCACATTAATATTGCTTTCTGTTTGCAGACACAGCCTACTTTGGCAGTTTTCCACATTGATTGGTGCAAGACTTAGAGCACAGCAAGATGTTGCCTGCTGTTGGAGTCTTTCTGTCTTGTGCTGTCAGATATTTCTTGAAATCATGTGGACTGAATTGAATTGGCTGGCATTTGCACTGGGGATCCTGAGAGGAAGTCTGGATGGATCATCCTGAAGGTTTTTCTAGTTGCAGGCACTTGCAAATGTTTCTGCATTGTCCTTGGCACTTGCATGTTTGGCTCTGTTACTAAGGATGGAGATGTTCTTGGAGCTTTCTAATAAAGGTTTAGTTGTTCACCACTGCTCGTAACCATATCTGGTAGGACTGCTGGGTTTAAATCTATTGGAGTTCATTTGGTATCCAACCAATGCTGAAATTGCTTCAGATTCAGCATTTGCAATCTCTTGTGTCTCCATTTTGTCTATTCCATGATGCTTTTGCTACTTGTGTAGCACTGGAAGATCAGCATCTCACTTTTGAATAGTTTGCTGTTCCTAACATGCCTTGCAAGATCTAATCCAGGCAGACTTTACATAGTTTTTGGAGTACACTGACTCTGTACTGTAATGGTTGCATCCAGCCATTGAACTATTGTAAGACCAACACTGCCAATATAACTGTCTGAAAGTGTCTTTGAATTAAAGCCGAAAATGCTGGAAAAACTCAGCAGTTCAGGCAGCAGCATCGTCTGTTGAAAGAAACTGTCACTGTTTCAGTTCTGTGCCTGTTCAGAACTGGGGAAGAGATGGCAATAGCTTTTCCATGGGAGGGAAGGAGTGTCTGTGAAAAGATGGAGCAAAATGGTTCATCATGGATGCTTTTAAGCAGCCGGGCTGGTGTTATGAGTCTCCGAATATGATGGAAATGAGGTGGGAATGTGAATCCCATCAGGTTTGAATTACAAACACAAGGAAGTATTCAGATACTGGAAATCCAAAACAACGTGCACAAAAAAAACTCAGCATCTATGGAAATTAATAAACAGTCGAAGTTTTGGGCCAAGACTCTTTTTCAGGACTGAGGAAGAGGGAAGATGCCAGAATAATAAGGTTGCAGGAGAGGAAGGAGGATAGCTGGAAGGTGATAAGTGAAGCCAGGTGGGTGGGAAAGGTAAAGGGTTGAAGGAGGGGTTTGATAGGAGAAGAGAGTGAACCATAGGAGAAAGGGAAGGAGAAGTGGCAGCAGTGGGAAGTAATAGGCAGCTGAGAAGTAAAAGGTCGGTGTGGGGAGTTCCTTCTCCAGCCTTTAACTTTCGTCACCCACCGGCTTCCCCCATCGCCTTCCAACCAGCTTTCTTCCTGGCATCATCCCTCTTCCTTCTCAGTCCTGAAGAAGGGTCTTGGCCCAAAACGTCGACTGTTCATTCATTTCCAAAGATGCAGTCTGACCTGCTGAGTTCCTCCAGCACTTTAGGTTTGAATTAGTGTTGTTTCTGTTGCCTGTCCTGCCTGTAGTGCTTCCTTATAGCGAAGCCAAAAAAAAAATCAAGATGCTGGAGGAAGCTCTGTATCAATGCAGGAATATAGATAGCTGATATTTTGTGTCAAGTGGGTAGAAAGGTAGGAGAGAGCTAAAAAGATGAAGGGAAAGGGTGGAGCAAAAGCTAGCAAGGTTGGAGGGTAGTAAGTGCCAGAATGAGGAGGGAAGAGTGAAACTAGCACCAGATGCTGGGTGGTGATTGGAGGTTACAAAGGGCTGAAGATGATGAAATACAACAGGAGACGAAGTTGGCATATGGGTGGACTTTACCTTGCAATCACAGGAGTTGTAACACCTGTCTCTAAACCTCCTCCCTCACCACGCTAAGCAACCCTTCCAGGTGAGGCAGACATTCATTGCAAACCCTTTTCATTACATCTGGTGTTTAGAATGTTACCGCCTCTACTTTGAGACCAGTTGCAAACTAGGTCACTGCTTCAACCACTTCTTCTCTATCTACTGTGCCTTTCTGGAGCTTCTGGTTGCTAGCCATTTTAAGTTTCATCCCATTTCCCACTGTGACATGTATGCCCTTGGCCACTTCCACTTAGAGAGGTTTAAGCATGTACTAGAGGTAAAAAGGCATCCGTTAGTCTTGCGAGACCATGGATCTGCGCCTGGAAAGTCTTCACTCTCCAGGGCGCAGGCCTGGGCAAGGTTGTATGGAAGACCAGCAGTTGCCCATGCTGCAAGTCTCCCCTCTCCATGACACCAATGTTGTCCAAGGGAAGGGCATTAGGACCCATACAGCTTGGCACCAGTGTCGTCGCAGAGCAATGTGTGATTAAGTGCCTTGCTCAAGGACACAACAAGCTGCCTCAGCTGGGGCTCGAACTCACGACCTTCAGGTCGCTAGTCTAATGCCCTAACCACTTGGCCACAAGTGGTACAACACCTTTTATTCTGCCTGGGGAATCTATAATGCAATGGAATGAACACTTGAATTCCCCAACTTCCTGTAAACTTCTCCCTTTTTCCCCTGTGCCTTTTCTCTCAGCTTCTAATCTACCCAGTTCTTGTGCTCACCTTGGCCCCCAACATCCTGTTTCTTTCCACTTCTCCACCCACTCCATCTGCCCATCATATATTCCTCCCACTGGTTCCCCTCCTCCACTGTTCTCATCTGCCCTCCCCACCTCCCTCCCTTAATTCAGAGCTCCATTTTCCTCTCCTATTGAGTTCCTTCATCTTTCGCCCTTTGTCTTCTCACCTCCAAGCTTCAAAGTTCAAAGTAAATTTTATTATCAACCCTGAGATTCATTTTCCTGTGAGCATACTCAACAAATCTACAGAATAGTAACTGAAAGGATCAATGAAAGATTGATCCTGTTATAGAGTGCAGAAGACAACAAACTGTGCAAACGCAAATATAAATAAATAGCAATAAATAATGAGAAGGTGACTAATGAGGTGGAGTCCTTAAAGTGAGGTAATTGGTTGTGGGAACATCTCAGTTGGTGGGCAAGTGAGTGTAGTTATCACCTTGCTGCTACTTTCACTCTCTTGTCCTCCAACTGCCAATCACCACTCCTCAGCTAGATCCATCTGTCACTTGCTGGCTCTCCCTTTCATCTTTTTTTATATTGGCAATTGTGTCACTCTCAAGGAAATTATATTTGTTGCAGGAAATTAGCTTTTATTGTGCTAGTTTATCCAATTTTGATGGAGGAAAGATTACGCTGGGGCAGGAAAGGCAGCACCCAGCCATGCTCTGTGAAAGTCCCTTTGGCTGGTATAATCAGAACAAGTCTGTCTGGTTTTATGAAATGACTGTTGGATGACTATTTAAAAAATGTTACCATGTGGATGTGTGGAGTGCATGAGTCCTATTTCTTAAAGATTAGCTTCATTTATCGCATTTACATTGAAGCATGCAGTGAAATGTAAAGTCAGTATTAACGACCAGCTCAGTCGAAGGATGTGGCTGGGGGTAACCTGCAAGTGTTGCCATGGTTCCAGGGCCGACGTAACATGCCCACAACATACTAATCCTAACTTGTACATCTACAGAATGTGGGGGGAATCTGAAGAATCTGGAGGAAACACCCGCGGGCATGGGGAGAACATATAACCTTCTTGCAGACAGTGGTGGGCCTAAATATTGCTTGATTATTTTGGGCCCGGTCATCAGAATCGGGTTTAATATCACTGGCATGTGTCATGAAATTTGTTCTTTGACTGAACTCCTCCCCTGACTGACTTCCCAACTTTTTTTATGCCAATGCGCCTTACCAGGTTGGGAACTGGCGCTTTAGAGCAAGACTTCAAATTGAATCTATTAAAGATGCATTTTGTTGAGGAGGAGGGATTATTACAGTGGAATCAATCATCTTTTTATTTCATTATTGTCACCGGTAATAATACTTAACTATTTAGGGGTTATTCTGCATATATGGCCAATGTTTATGTCCTGGTTCGTTTTAAAGTCTGATGTTAATTGATGTCTTCAGTTGTGGAAGTAGTATGTGATTAAAATGGATGTGTTGACACAAGGTGTATTTAATGTGCTACTGAAAAATGTTCTGTTTTATTCCCCCTCTCTGGGGAATAGTTTTGTGGGGACTAAGTGCCCTTCACTACATCTAAGTGGCCATAATTCATGTGTCGGTCTAGACGGAAATGTTATTTAAATGTGCTACCCTTGTATTAATCCTATCCTTGCCTAGTACATTCATACAGATACATTACTGTAGAGAATTAGATGAGCTTTTATAGCAGGAACTGTAGAAAATGTTCCTTTTTGACTTGGATTGCTTCCCAAAATTTAATCCATCTGCAGTTTTAATTCATGGTCTCCAAATGCTTCTACAATCAGTGACGAGTATGATACTGCTGTAACGCTGATTTATGCCTCCCTTGTTGGAGAGTGTGTGCACGTATGATTTGGGTGTAACTTAAAAAAAACACTTTCATCATTTGTATTGAGGACTAAAGATGGTTATTTGTGAAATAGTTTATACTTCCATGTCTCACATTGTGCAAACTGTCAAAGTGATCGTTGCTTGATAGGTTCTTGATTAGTAGGCATCAAAGGTTATGGGGAGAAGGCTGGAAAATGGGGTTCAGAGGGAAAGCAAGTCAGCCATGATCGACTGGTGGAACAGACTGGATGGGCCAAAGGATCTAATTCTGCTCATGTGTCTTGCGGTCTTGATAGATGTGGATAATGTATTACATTGCTGAAGTTTGCAATTTGCATGCATCTAACATGGTGCTACTTTTCGTTCTACTGATGTCCATTTGGGGTGGCAGGGTGGAGATACACCTCTGCCAAAGGAGGTGTAAGGTGTGGCACCTGCTTAGACCCCCTTGATTAGGTCCATTTCAAAGGTGGTAGAATGTTTCTCCGAACCTGTTGTGATTTTAATCATCTGAATGTATGAAAATGGGGGAGAAATAAGCTTGAGAGCTTAATTTTATTGCACAGGATACCAAAATATGAAGCCACCACTTTTATTCATGATGTGTTGAGTGGGTTTTGACATTAGAATTTTAAATATTCTCTTTAGCTTTTAAAGGTTTTCTTTACAAATTAAAAATCCTGATGAAGGGACTAAACTTGCTGGAAACTGGATCTTGACTTGAAATGTTGACAGTTTCCTTTCATAGATGCAGCCTGGCCTGATGAGATCTCCCAGCATCTTGTGTATTGCTCCTAGATTTGATATTGTACATGTTGGTAGTAAGCTTTAGTAGATGCAGATATGGGGTTTCCTATCTTTTCTTCTCACAAATGCTGCTTGGCCCGTGGGCTTCCTTCACCAGATTATTCTTTAAGGGTATTCAGGGAGCTGACTTTTGGGTAATGCGCTGCCAGCATCTTGAGAGCTGAGACATGGAGCATGTTTACTATGCCAAGGGAATTTGTAGTTGGATCAGTGTAGTGACTGGAAAACTGAGGGCAGACTAGTTTAGAAGAGGCTTTTGAAGGTAGGGAGACATTCATCAAAGTATTTGGATTTCTTCTTGGAACGGATGCTTTGCCATGATGGAGAATAGGTGACATGGTAGCACAGCATTAGTGTAACATCAGTGTTCCAGGTTCAGTTCTGCCACTGTTAGTGAGGAGTTTGTACATTCTCCCTGTGACTGCATGGCCTACCTCTGGGTGCTCCAGTTTCCTTCTCTATTTCTGAACATCTTCCCCTTTACAATAAAGATCCAGATGTCAGCTATGTATTGCTTTGCACTGTTATAACTATATGTTATAATTATGTGGTTTTGTAAGTTTTAGTCTTGGTTTGTCCTGTGTTTTCTTGTGATATCATTCTGGAGGAACGTTGTCATTTTTAATGTATGCATTTCTAAATGACAATAAACAAGGACTGAGTGTCCTCATAATCTAATCTAACCTTCATACCTCTATCCACTTTATAAAAGATATCACTGTCAGCTGCCTTCGTAACTCCTTGCTGTAACTGCGCGTTAACTTTTTGCTCAATGCACATGAGAACCTAGTCAACGTGGTCTTATGAAATTTCACTCATGATTGACTTGTTTACTGGAGTTTCTTAATGAACCAAGAGGCAGAGTTGATAGCGGACAACCTGCAAATGGTTTGACTGAATGGCCAACTTTTTCTTCCTTGATTGCAGTCTCCAGAATCTTGACCGACAACAGATGTTAAGATGACCAGCCAATGGTTTCCTTCCCGTTTAAAGCATGGGAGGCATAGTTGGAGTGTGCCAATCCATAGGTACCCTCCAAACGTCTTGAGTTTTGCAGTAAATGTAACAGAAGATCTGTTACATCCTCCGATATTGTGCACCATTGATCTTTGTTTTTTTAAAATCCTGGACCAGGGGTTCCCAATGTTTTTTTTTATGCCACAGACTCCTACCAATAACCAAGGAGTCTGTGGACCCCAGGTTGGGAACCCCTGGACATGGAGCATTTGGGGTTGTACCATTCTTATTTCTCTGGTTGTTTATCAGCGCAAAGAAATCCAGACACAAAAGAAATTATTAAATATAATGATTTATGTTTATTATTATATTCTTCATAACTTCCGCTATCTCCAGCGGGATCTCACCACCAATCACATCTTCCTCTCCGCCCCACTGTCTGCTTTCTGCAGGGATCGCTTCCTACTCGACTGTCTTGTCCATTCATCTCTCCCCAGTGATCTCCTCCCTCCTGGCACTTATCCTTGCAGGCGGAACAAGTGCCATACCTGCCCCTACACCTCCTCCCTCATGACCATTCAGGGCCCTAAACAGCCCTTCCAGGTGGGGCAACACTTCACTTGTAAGTCTGTTGGGGTCATCTACTGTATCTGGTGCTCCTGATATGCCCTCCTATATATCAGTGAGACCCGATGTGGGTTGGGAGACTGCTTTGTTGAGGACCTTAGTTCCATCCGCCACAAAAAGCAGGATCTCCGATTGACCACCCATTTCAATTCTACTTCCCATTCCCTTACCCACGTGTCTGTCCATGGCCTCCTCAACTGTCGTGATAAGGCCACAGTCAGGTTGGAGGAGCAACATATGATATTCCTTCTGGGTAGCCTCCAATCTGATGGCATGAACATCAATTTCTCAAACTTCTCATAATTGTGTACCCCACCTTCACCGTTGTCCATTCCTCTTTCATCTTATCTCCTTCCTCCCCATAACCTCCCTCTGGTGCTCCTCCTCCTTCCCTTTCTTCCTTTCTTCTACCTTTTATCAGATTCCCCTTTTCCTGCCCTTTATCATCTTCATCAATCAACTTTCCAGGTCTTTATCCCCTCCCCTCTCCCGGTTTCACCAACCGCCTTGTACCCCTCCCCTTCCCTCACCACCTTGCTCTGGCTTCTCCTTTTCCTTTCCAGTCTGATGAAAGATCTCAGCTTGAAATGTCGACTGCTTATTATTTTCCATAGATGCTGCCTAGCCTGCGGAGTTCCTCCAGCATTTTGTGTGTCTGTGTGTTGCTAATGATGTTTTTTTTCCTTTATTGAATCTTCACATCTCATAATATACTTCAGGACTTTGTAATGTAAGTTGTGAAAATGAGGCCCAAATGCTTCAAGTGTTCAGTACCACTGGATATTTCTTTTTTAAAATGAGAAAGATGCAGAGATCGTCAAAACTAAATTACACTTTGACAATCTGTTATTTAAAAATCCTGCACTATGGTAATTTTAAGGGAGCTTATTCTATTTGACTCTTCAATTGCTTCTGTCAATTTTTATCCACTTCTGAAGTCATTGGCTGTGTCGCAGTGCATTTAGATTAATGGTGCCCATTTCTTTTCCCCTGAGTCAGTGTGCGTCTATGGGTTATTTCAGCAAGAAAGGCACATACACAGAAGCACTGTAAGGCAGTAGCAGCTGAACAGTTCAAGAATGCTGTTGAGAATACCCCAGCAGAGATGAAGTAAGAAATCTGGCACCTTGTGCTTTGCATAATTCAGTATCTCATCCAGCTTTGTAACATCCATTAAGCCTCTGAGGGAGCTCATCCAATGTATTTAGCTATGAATAAGCCTGCCTGATACTGAAATATATGGGCTATTTGATGGGCAATTAATGGAAGTAGAAACACAAGTACAGTTTACAGAATGGTTTGATTGAAACATTTTATTTCACATTGAGCTTGGGTAATTAAAATTGCACATTGGGTTTTCCACAGTGACCAAATTACTGCATGTGAAGATGCTGAAGGAGAATGTTGAATAGTGTAGAGCAGATCAATATGGTGAACTGTGTAGCGACGCTTTGGGCCTACTCTGGGATTGAGATCTGAGGACTCAATTTTGGTTCGGCTATTGTTCGCTTCAATTGTTTACATGACTTTTTAAATGTTTTTTTTCTTTCTCTTGTGCATTGAGTTTTGGTCTTTTATTTTAATTCTTTTTACTTAATTGGTTTCTTTCAGTTTTCTTGCTTTGTGGCTACCTGTGAGCAAGCAAATTTCAAGTTTGTGTAATTTGTGCAGTCCTTAATAAGAAATGTACTTGAATCTTGAAAGCACCCTAACAGTTCTTGGGTTTGTGTTCCCACTAAATTTAAAAATTGTATTTGAATTACAAACACGAGAAAATCTGCAGATGCTGTAAGTCCAAAGCAATGCACACAGTATGCTGGAGGAACTTGGCAGGCCAGGCAGCATCTGTGGAAAAGATTAAACAGTCTATATTTCAGGCTGGAAAGAAAAAGAAGCAGTCAGAATAAGAAGGTGGGGAAGGGGAGGAAGCAGAAGCAGTGGCAGTGCAAGGCGGTAGGTAATGGGTGTAACCAGAGGAGGGCTGAAGTCCATTGGTGAAAGAGATAAAGAGCTGGAAAAGGGGGTTTCTGATAAAGGACAGAAAACCAGGGAAGAAAGGGAAGGGGGTGGGGCACCAGAGGAAGATGATGGGCAGGTAAGGAGATATGGTGAGAGGGGGAATGTGGAATAGTGAAGGGGGGAGGGTCGCGTTACCAGAAGTTCGAGAAGTCGATGTTCATGCCAGCTGGTTGGAGGCTACCCAGACGGAATATAAAGTGTTGCTCCTTCAACCTGTGTGGCCTCATCGTGGCAGTAGAGGAGGCCGTGGGTTGACTTGTCGGCATGGGAAATATAATTGAAATGAGTGGCTACTGGGAGATCCTGCTTTTTGTGTTGGATGGAGTGAAGGCATTCGATGAGACGGTCTCCCAGTGTACATCTGGTCTCACTGATACACTGGAGGCCGCACCAGGATCACCATATATGGTAGATGACTGCAACAAACTTGGAAGTGAATTGCAGTTATTAAACTTGGCTTGCAGGTGGGTATTTTACACAGGAAAAGTGGATTTAGCATTTTTCTGAATTTTCCAACAGAGGAGGTTACTGAATTATTTCCAATGGTCCCTTTTTTTTTGCTTCGTCCTGCATAACTTACCAATCCTAGGTATCTAATTTCTGTTAGCGTCCTTAACAGGCTCTGTGTTCAACTTGTACTTGAATCTGTATTTGAAACACAGTTTCCTACTTTACCCTCTAATTTATCTTGTGTCATTGGTTATCAACACATTTCTCTTCCACCAATCCCTGCAGTAAATGCCACAGCCATTCTAAGACATTTTTTAACTTTATTTCTGTTTGAACTTTTTTGCCCTAAGAGTAATAACATCAGATAACTGAAATACCTTGACTGATATTGTACATGTGGTATTATTTTGGTACATTGCTTCTGAACTTTTTGCAAAGTATAATATTCTTATGTTTGCTCAGAGCAGGACGTGGGAATTGTCCTTGTATTGGACAGGCCCTTTGGTTTGAGGATGACTAACTTATACTGTGGCCTTTTTATCAGTCACCTCAACCAAAGTGGGAACTGCAAACTCTCCTACAGCCAGGTACAAGATAACCTTGACAGGGCAGCCAGCTAGGTGGTACAGTTCTTTTTTCACTAGGCTTCTGTGTGTTTGCCACTCCTAAGGCTGCACCTCCACAGAGTTGTTATGGGCTAGCATTTCCAAAGAATTCAGGGATACTGCATTTTTTTTAAAAAAAGAGACCTTTTAATCTCTTCCAGTGACAGTGCCTGTAATTGAATACCTATTTTGAGTTTGATGTTGGATATGCAATCAATCTATCTCCCCAAATTCTGAGTGTAGGGCTTCAGTCTGAAAGCTGGTTCATTTACTTTTCCCATGGATTTGGAGGATTTTGCAGATTTGTGATGGTATCTTTTCACAGTCTTGAGTTACTTGCTGTAGTTCCAGGTCTTGTGCATGGGAGGGTAGGGCCTGGTGGGCCTTGAGTTTTGCGCCAAGTTTGAAGTCTTGATCTTCAGACGTTTTTCTTATTTGATGAAATGCCATACTGATGTATTGATGTTTATGGTGAATTTCTTTATCACTGGGAGTTGGGTGCAGGCCTCCCAGTTGAAGTTCAAAGTAAATTTTATTATCTGAGATTCATTTTTCTGCAGGCATACTCAGCAAATCTATAGACGAGTAACTTTAGCAGGATCAACGAAAGATCAAATGGAGCACAGAAGGCAACAAACTGTGCAAATGCGAATAAAAATAAATAGCAATAAATAATGAGAGCATGAAATAACAAGATAAAAGTCCTTAAAGTGATATCATTAGTTGTGGGAACATCTCAATAAATGAGTGTAGTTATCCTCTTTTGTTCAAGACCCTGATGGTTGTGGGGTAGCAACTGTTCTTGAACCTGGTGGTGCATGTCCTGAGGCTCTTCTACCTGATGGCAGCAGCGAATAGAGAGCATGGCCTGGGCGGTGAGGACCTTTGATGGATGTTGCTTTTCTACAACAGTGTTTCATGTAGATGTGTTCAATGGCTGAGTATTACATCCAGTTAGCGATTTGATTTAAATATAGATGATAAGATGTGTCTAGGTCTATGGCATGAGGAAATGTTGAATATGTTTTGGCTGGAAGTGACTTGTATCTTAGACGTCAGTAAGATTAAAAACTCCCCAATTGGCAAACCATATCTGTGTAATGCATTCAAAGTACTTTCCCTGAGATAGGCACAGGGTCACTTCTGTTCCCTCCACTGAGGAGAAAGCTTATTAAATAATTTTCACATTCTTAAATCCAGTTGAAATTGATCATGATACGTAGTAACCCAGTTTACTTAAAAAAAAAAGACTTCTTTTAATCATCTGTTAAATGTTGATGTAATGTTTATAGTGTGTTTTAAATCTTGCTAGCATGAATGCGAGTCTGTGTGATGCTTACTTTATGGACTTCATTTCATTTGGATTATAAACCATTTCAAAGTTCAAAGTGAAGGTGTTATCAAAGTACAAATATGTCACCATATACAACCCTGTGATTCATTTTCTTGTGGGCATGCTCAATAAATCAGAAAGCCATGGTAGGATCAGTGAAAGACTGCACCACCAGGCTGGACAACCAGTTTGCAAACGACAACAAACTGCGCAAATACAAAAAGCAAGGGGAAAAACAAATAATAATAAATGAGCAATAAATATCAAGATCATGAGATGAAGTGTCCTTGAAAGTGAGTCCATAGGACAGTTTAGTGATGGAGTAAGGAGCCTGATGGTTTGAGGGATAGTACTTGTTCCTGAACCTGGTGGTGAGAGTCCTGAGGCCACCTTCCTGATAGCAGCAGCAAGAAGAGAGCAACTTGTGCTGCATCGTGCCACCATTAGATGAGCTGTTTCTGTCAATGGATTTTTCAGAGTTTCCATTAGAACTGTTTTAATTCTGCATATCTTGTATCTTAATGGAATTCAACCAATTTAAAACCCATGAATTTGTTTCCATTACACCCCAAAATAAAGCTACAAACTTAATTAGAACCAAGATCTATTTGCTTGTCTGTGCTGAGTTGGTTGTTTTTGATTGATTTGGCTGGAGCTGTGGTACATTTGATATTTGCCCTGCTCCCATAGGCTGTCCGTTCTAATGCATTATGATTCCTCTGACTGTAAATTGTATGCAGTGACATAAATTGAGTACAGAATTGGTTTTGCTGTGATTTGTGCTCCAGTGGCCTTTTAGTCACTTAAGGTCAAAGCATGTACATTACGCATGGCCATTTAGGTAATTGCCATCAGGGCATTAATGAACCATGACCAAATTAACAGATGGGATCTTGGGTGTGGGAAGAACTAGAATGGCTGTAATTTTACTCGGGTGTCATAGCACTTGTTCGAGGCCAAAGATTTCATAAATGTGAGGTAAAAAATTTGTATCTGGTGCACAAAGTAGCTAGTGAATAATGAAGAACATGAAATAAACCGTCAGTGGGGTATGTTGGTTTGGGCATTGGACTTTGGAGGTGGGGGGACATGATGAGTAATTGTAAAATGGCCTTTCTTCAGGGCAATACACAAAATGCTGGAGGAACTCTGCGGGCCAGGCAGCATCTATGAAAAAGAGTAAACAGTCAACATTTCAGACCGAGACCCTTCATCAAGTCATTCTACAGGCATTGCTTTGTATTTCTGCTGAAGGGATCTGGTCCATGTTGAGTGTCATTTTAAATATAAATTTAAAAGCTGAAAGAGCATAGGCTGGCATTACCATTTTTCAGCCAAGTATTTTGGAATTCTTTGGAATATGAGTACCTAGAGGGAACCCAAATAGTTTTGGGGCGAATATACAGACTTGTAGAGAATGGTAGGAATTGAACCCCAAATGGTAATCACTAGCACTGTTATAGTGTTATGCTTACTTTATTGTAGTTTTATTGTTTTTTTTCCTCTCTCTGCACTCTGGATATTGGGTCTTTTTTTATGGGTGCTTTGTGTTTCTTTGTGTTGTAGCTGCTTGTAAAACGATGAAACTCAAGATTGTATAATGTATACATACTTGAATAATAAATGTACTTTCAAACTTGATGCTAACCACTACATTACCGTGTTGTGGGAGGTGTATAAGATGATGAGGGGCATTGATCGTGTGGATAGTCAGAGGTTTTTTCCCAGGGCTGAAATGGCTAACATGAGAAGGAACAGTTTTAAGGTGCTTGGAAGTAGGTACAGAGGAGATGTCAGGGGTAAGTGTTTTTTTTTTACAGAGTGGTGAGTGCGTGGGGTGGGCTGCCAGTGACTCTGGTGAGGTCTTTTAAGAGACTCCTGGATAGGTACATGGAGCTTAGAAAAATAGAGGGTAACCCTAGGTAATTTCTAAAGTAAGTACATGTTCGGCACAGCATTGTGGGCTGAAGGGCCTGTATTGTGCTGTAGTTTTTCTGTGTTACTGTTGGCACTATATGCTTGTAATGGAGGAAATGAATGAATATTTAGTTTGGCAGTTGGATACCAGTCAAGTGGGCTACTTGGTGCTGCATGGTGTTGTGCTTCTTGAGAGTCGATGGTATTGTACACATCCGGGGAATTGGAGAGCATTCTAACACAATTCTGATTTTTAATTTTTAATCAGTCAGGATTAGGTTTAATATCACCAGCATATGTCGTGAAATTTGTTATCTTTGCAGCAGCAGGTAGAATGCAATATATAATAGAAAAAGAATTGAATTACAGTGTGTAAATGTATATTAAGTAGTACAAAAAATAGGAAATAAAAATAGTAGTATGGTAGTGTTCATGGGTTCAATGTCCATTCAGAAATTGGATGGCAGAGGGGAAGAAGCTGTTTCTGAATCGTTGAGTTGTGTACCTTTGGGCTTCGGTACCTCCTTCCTGATGGTGGCAGTGAGCAGAGGGCATGTCCTGGGTTGTGGGGGTCCTTAATGATGGATGTCGCCTTTTTGAGACAGTTGCTTGAAGATATCTTGGATATTATGGAGGCTAGTGCCCATGATGAAGTTGGCTAATTTTACAACTATACATGGTGAAGAGGCCTTCAGATGTCAGGAGATGAGTCACGCTGCAAGATTTACGGCTCTGACCTCATAGCCTTTTTTTTTCCCTGTCTGGTCCTGCTGAGTTGTAATGCTATTGATTCAGGGGAAGGTGGTCAGGCTCTCTTGTTGGTCACTTTTTCCATTGTCATCACGGATAGATGCTGCATCTGCCACAGATAGTAATGATGAGGCTCACATATTACCAATCTGGCAGCTGCATCCTTGAGGAATTGTACAGTTCAGTGCTATTAAGCCACTTGGA
Source organism: Mobula hypostoma (assembly GCF_963921235.1). Taxonomy (NCBI): domain Eukaryota; kingdom Metazoa; phylum Chordata; class Chondrichthyes; order Myliobatiformes; family Myliobatidae; genus Mobula; species Mobula hypostoma. The sequence continues at coordinate 5,131,428 of NC_086106.1, forward strand.
GATGGATATAAAGTTGCCCATCCAGAGTGCATTCTGTGCCCATCTCCAAATTTTGTTTTACATAACGAGGGACCGATTCATCTGCTGATTAAGGTGTAGTTGGTATTCAAGAGGAGGTTCTCTTGCCCACTTTTAACCCGATGCTGAGACTTCATGGAATTTTGAGAATTCCAGGGGCTACTCCCTCTAGCCTGCATACCACTGTGCCACCAGCTTTTGGAAGTCCTTCTTGTCACTGAAACGAAATCTACCTAGGGATTGTAATGATGCAGTCTCGCACATTCTCCAAGATGTTTTTTTTTGTTCTGAATTCAAAAATAATACAATTTTCTTTAGTGTTTTGAGTAGTAAATGCTGAACTAATTTGACAGCATGATTAAATATAACCGCTGCTTTAACACCTTCATCATTAGTGCCTTTTTGGATATTTAATCGTGCACTGGAAGTTTAAAAAAAATCCTGACAATGGTTTTGTGAAATGTTTTTAACCTTTCCCTAACAATTCAACAAATGTGACCATAGAGCCACAGATAAAATGTACTCATTTAATGGTTAACTGGCTGTGGAGGTTCAAAGTTTAGAGTAAATTTTTATTATCAAAGTACCGTATATATTCCTGAGATTCATTTTCTTTTGGGCATATTCAACAAATCTGTAGACTATTAACAGGATAGTAGGATCAATGAAAGATTTACTAGAGTGCAGAAGACAACAAACTGCAAATGCAAATCTATATAAATATCGAAAACATAAGATGAAGTCTTTGAAAGTGAGTCCATTGGTTGAGGGAACATTTCACTGATGGGGCAAGTGAAGTCGTGTAATTATCCCCTTTGATTCAAGAGCCTTATTGTTGAGGGGCAGTAACTCAGAGGCGGATGTTAGGCTGTCTTTAAAGAGAGTGAACTTGCAAGGTGGAAGGTCCCGATGGAGTACTTGGTAAAGCTCTGAAAACTTGTGCCAACCAACTATTGGGAGTATTCAAGGACATTTTCAACCTCTCACTGCTACGGGCGGAAGTTCCCACTTGCTTCAAAAAGGCAACAATTATACCAGTGCCTAAGAAGAATAATGTGGGCTGCCTTAATGACTATCACCTGGTAGCACTCACATCGACAGTGATGAAATGCTTTGAGAGGTTGGTCATGACCAGACTGAACTCCTGCCTCAGCAAAGACCTGGACCCATTGCAATTTGCCTATTGCCACAGTAGGTCAACAGCAGACGCAATCTCAATGGCTGTCCACACGACTTTAGACCACCTGGACAACACAGACACCTAAGTCAGGATGCTGTTCATCGACTATAGCTCAGCATTTAATACCATCATTCCCACAATCCTGACTGAGAAGTTGCAGAACCTCGACCTCTGTACCTCTCTCTGCAATTGGATCCTCGACTTTCTAACCAGAAGACCACAATCTGTGTGGATTGGTGATAACATGTCCTCCTCACTGACAATTAACACTGGTGCACCTCAGGTGGTGACGAAAGGTACAGGAGTGAGATATGCCAACTAGTGGAGCGGTGCCACAGCAACAACCTGCTGCTCAATGTCAGTAAGACGAAAGAGCTGATTGTGGACTTCAGGAAGGGTAAAACGAAGGAACACGTACCAATCCTCATGAGGGATCAAAAGTGGAAAGAGTGAGCAGCTTCAAGTTCCTTAGTGTCAAGATCTCTGAGGATCTAATCTGGTCCCAACATATCGATGTAGTTATAAAGAAGGCAAGACAGCGTCTATACTTTATTAGGTGTTTGAAGTGATTTGACGTGTCAATAAATACACTCTAAAACTTCTACAGTTGTACCGTGGAGAGCATTCTGCCAGGCTGCATCATTGTCTGGTATGGGGGGACTACTGCACAGGACTGAAAGTAGCTGTAGAAGGTTGTAAATCTAGTCAGCTCCATCTTGAGTATTAGCCTACAATGTGCCCAGGACATCTTCAAGGAGCGGTGTCTCAGAAAGACAGCGTCCATTATTAAGGACCTCCAGCACCCAGGACATGTCCTTTTCTCATTGCTACCATCAGGCAGGAGGTACAGAAGCCTGAAGGCACACACTCCGATTCAGGAACAGCTCTTCCCCTCTGCCGTCTGATTCCTAAATGAACATTGAATCTTTGGACACTACCTCACTTTTTTTTAATATACAGTATTTCTGTTTTTGCATGTTTTTTTAATATATTCAATATATGTAATTGATTTACTTGTTTATTATTTTTCTTTCTGCTAGATTATGTATTGCATTAAACTGCTGCTGCTGGGTTAACAAATTTCATATCACATGCCGGTGATAATAAACTTGATTCTGATAACGGTCCTTGAATCTGGTGTGGCAAGTCCCGAGAGTCTTGTACTTTCTACCTGATGGCAGCAGCATGAAAAGTGTGTGTGGTGAGGATCTCTGATGGATGCTGCTTTTCTATGACAGTGTTTCATGAAAAATTGTTTTGGTGAAGTACCACCATCTCAGTAGGTGTGTATTGGGGGGCGGGGGGGGCGGATTTAGACTACTTATTACTTAGTCATACAGTGTGGAACAGGCCCTTCCGACCTACAGCCTAACCACAGGACAATTTACAATGACCCATTAACCTACTAACGGGTACGTCTAGAGCTGTGGGTGGAAACTGGAGCACCCGGAGGAAGACTGCGCGGTCACAGGTAGAATGTAGAAACTTAGAGGCCGCCGGAATTGAACTCTGAGCTCCGACATCCCGAGCTGCAAATGCATCACGGTAACGGCTACGCCACTGTGGCATCCTACAGTATAGTTACAGAATTTACTGTTAGATTTAGTGAATCATTAGTTTTGTTTCTGATCCATTGAATTGCTTTAACTACTTTTATAGCTTTAAATCTTTTAGAAGAGGAGATTGGGAAATGGCTTTGTATGAGGAGGAAACCCAGTTCTTTACACAACTTGGAACTGTGATGAGATTTTTAGTACTTTCTCCACCATTGCCTGCCCTTTGCTTAGCTAATGACTTGGAAACTGAGCTATAAATATTTTAAGAACTCATTTCCTTGATTACAGAAAGTTCAATTGTGCAACATGATGCTCCTTTGATTGGAATTCTTCTGTAACGCTGATAGATGATATCAAATAATTTGCTGTAATTAGATAACTGAAGCTATGTTGCCTCAATAAACATTCTCGTGCTTTTGTTTGCAATTGCTCTTAATCCTATAAATCTATGAGGATGGTGTGACTGAAGACTTTAAGAAAAACAAGTAAATAGCTTCCATGAAATGTGTGCAGCACTGAAATACTTGAGTGCAGCTTGTTACTGTGGGTTATTGTGAAATTTTTTTTTTAATGCTGTCTTGAGGATACAAAAGTTAGACAAATTCCTGTTCCAGGAAGGAGACATAGTGAAAGGGATGTATCTTTAAGAATAGCTACTTCGCAAATGCGAGGAAATCTGCAGATGCTGGAATTTCAAGCAACACATAAAAGTTGCTGGTGATCACAGCAGGCCAGGCAGCACCTCTAGGAAGAGGTACAGTTGACGTTTCGGGCCGAGACCCTTCGTCAGGACTAACTGAAAGAAGAGCTAGTAAGAGATTTGAGAGGGGGAGGGGGAGATCCAAAATGATAGGAGAAAACAGGAGGGGAGGGATGGAGCCAAGAGCTGGACAGTTGATTGGCAAAAGGGATGTGGGAGAATCATGGAACAGGAGGCCGAGGGAGAAAGAAAAAGGGGAGGGGGGAAAAAACCCAGAGGATGGGCAAGGGGTATAGTGAGAGGGACAGAGGGAGAAAGAGAGAAAAAGAATATGTGTATATAAATAAATAACGGATGGGGTACGAGAGGGAGGTGGGGCATTAGCGGAAGTTTGAGAAGTCAGTGTTCATGCCATCAGGTTGGAGGCTACCCAGACTTGCTTTTCACTTGCTGCCTGTTATGCTGCTGGCATTTAGGGTGGCAATGAATTCTTTATTGCTGTTTCTGTAACAGGTTTGTTTTACAAGTCAGGGTTGTTAGCCCTGAGCTGAACCCCTGAACCTGGGTGGACTTCTCTTGGTCTGACCTCTTCCTTTCGCCCTATGTGGCATGGGTAACCCTACGAGGAACCAAAGCATGAAGCACTGATTCCAGCCAACACAGCTCTCCCAATTCCTTGAGGCACGCAAGCCTCCAAACCCTATGACAAGGTTGTGGTCCTCTTCGAGGTATCCACTTTTTAGACAACAGTAATTCATGTGAAGGAGATGGTAAGACGGTTATGATTGTGCAGCTATTTTTAATTAGAACTAATTAAAAATTATTACTGTACAAATTAATACTTTTTTGCTTTTATTAAAGAATGACCCTTTAGTGCAGCGGTCCCCAACCAGTGGGCCGCAAAGCATGTGCTACCGGGCCGCAAGGAAACGATATGATTTGGCGGTAGGAGTCAGCTGCACCTTTCCTCATTCCCTGTCACGCCCTCTGTTGAGCTTGAATGCACGTGAGGTCATTACGCACGCGTCATCCATGTCAGCACGGAAAGAAGATCAGCTCCCCGAGCTTGCAAATGACGGCGGGCTGAAAAGTATGTTTGACATAACATCTCTGCCGGCATTCCGGATCAAAGCCAAGGCTAAATATCCTGAGATAGCTACGAAAGCACTGAAAACATTGCTTCCATTTCCAACTTATCTCTGCAATGAAAGCAATGAAAACTAAATTGCGGAGTAGACTGGACATAAGGAACCCCCTTCGAGTATCGCTGTCTCCCATCACCCCTCGATAGGACTGTTGCAGGAAAACAAGCCCAGGGCTCCCACTGATTCAGCGATATTGGTGTGTTGCAATGATTTTATATGTTCATACGGGGAAAATATATGCTGTGTGTTTAATATCCAAACGTTACTTAAAATGTTATGATGCTATTGACTCACATAACCATATAACAATTACAGCACGGAAACAGGCCATCTCTGCCCTTCTAGTCCATGCCGAACGCTACTCTCACCTAATTCCACTGACCTGCACTCAGCCCATAACCCTCCATTTCTTTCCTGTCTATATACCTATCCAAATTTTCTTTAAATGATAACATAGAACCTGCCTCTACCACTTCTACTGGAAGTTCGTTCAACACTTATTTCAAGCTCCCCTGATAATTGACTTATCACTATATTCATGCGAGGAAAATATGTGCTGTGTGTTTAATATTAAATTCATTAGATAAACCCCTTTAGAAATGAAATTGAGTGTATTAGCCACTTATCACCTATATTGCGTTCGTGATTAATGCCCCCTCGAACAGAATCACCGAAAACGAATTGTAGAAAAAAATCGGCAGGTACATGCATGCGCACTGGTGCCTGCGCAAGGCTTCATGGTCATTGTAGTCTTTTTCAGGGTAAACCCAACGTATTTGACTGCTACTGTTGTTCGTTGACAAACCTACCCCCACCTGGTCGGCCGGTCCGCAAGAACATTGTCAAAATGAAACCGGTACCACAGTGCGAAAAAGGTTGGGGACCCCTGCTTTAGTGGAATGGATGTACTATATATGCAGTGTTCTACAGATTTCTTTGGAGTCTGTGTTTTGACTGTTCTTGGCATTGGCTTTATTATCTATAAATTCGAGATCTGAGTGAATTGTTTAAAGCAGCGTATATTACACAGTGGAAAGGAAAAAAACCACGCTTAAGAAGATTGATTGAATAAAATTTAAAGTTTATAAGTTACATCCAAAGTTTTGTAGATCATTTTGCTTTATTGTTGGGAAAGTGGTATATTATGTGTGCCTATGTCTGTAGCTTGAAGAAAATCTGTTGCAATCACAAAGTCTAATGCAGAGAAGTGGTGTTGAATCATTTTGGATTTCAACTCAAATTTATCTGTAGGTTCATTTTTCCTTACCTGCTTCCATCATTTCCATTGTTGCCAACTTGAGTTGGTAGCTTGTCCCTCAGTGCATCAATTTAAGATCTTCATTCTTACTATTAAAACACCAAGTAATTTTAGCACGAACTCTCTGCAACTTCCTGTGGTTTTCTTTCCCTTGTACACATTCATTTTGCTATCTATACACAATTCATCCTTTGTTCTGTTGGTGCTAAAGTCTTTGATTGTCTTGGTTGTGTTTACTGGAACATTTTGGCTTTTTAATTTTCTCAAAATATCTTTCAAACTTCTGGCCAATTGTCTTAATTTCTTTCATGGTTTGCATCGTGCTTCTTCCATGCCTCAGGTCTTTGTCCTGTTGTAACAGTAACTTTCTAAATGTTTTAATCATGGTATCCTTTAAAATTGGTATAGCAACATAAAAAAAAACATACACCAGAGGAGCTCAGCAGGTCAGGCAGCATCTATGGAGAAGAATAAACAATTGGCGTTTCTGGCTGACACCCTTCATCAGGACTTATGATGAAGTGCCTCGGCCTGAAACGTTAACTGTATATTCCTCTTCATAGATGATGCCAGTCCTGCTGAGTTTTTCCATTTTGTGTATGTGTTGCTTTGGATTTCCAGTACCTGAAGAATCTTTTGTGGTGATGATTGATAGAATATTCTCAATTGATTCTAGTCCTCTGTATTTGTTTCTACATACTTTGAGACAAAATAAGCGGCAAATCCATGTTTCCAGGTTTAACTTGGAAAAGTAAAAACTGGACAAATAAGATGAGTTCTGTGTCCTTTTCTTGATGAGTTCTGTTGACAAAGATTTATTGGTGTCAAATTAGTTCACGTAAAATGACAGTAATGAAAACTCAGAAGAAACTTGTGACAGTGAAAGAAACCCTGACTACTGCCAGAGATGGATAACTTTCACTGTGACCTGAAATGCCAGTGGCGTAGCGGGCAGTAAGTAAAAGATGTTCTGGAGTCACATATCTGCAAGAATAAGCACACAGCAGCTTTACTTACAAGTAGTTTAATACTTTTTTAGATTCACGTTGAAAGTTAAACTTCAAGGCTTGGTATGTCTAACACTCTAGATCATTGGGATGTTTGTAGAGAAGTAACTCATAAATTCCTTAACCGCTCAGTTAATCCAAAAAAAGATGAAATTAGTTTTTAAAAGGTAAAGGTTAATATGGGCAATATAGCCAATTTCAAATTAGTAATGTGTATCACTAAGGGTTTGGCAGGGTGGAGATACTTCTCAACCAAAGGAGGTGTAAGGTGTTCCTTCCCTGTGCTAGTGTGCAGGTCACCCTTGGACAAGGTGTATCACCTGCTTAGACCCCTTGATCAGGTGGGAGCAGGTTGTGTGAGCAGCTGGTGCATATAACAAGTCCTGGTTATGCGACCACTGACGCCAGGCAGACAGTTTATGAAGAGTATTGACAATGGCTGGGGTCACCCTTCTTGTAAAGACGCTGTCCAGAAGAAGGCAATGGTGAACCACTTCTGTAGAAAAAAGGCCAAGAACAATCATAGAGATGAGTCCATGATCACCCACGTCATACAACACGAAACATAACAAATAAACAAACTATCACTAAGAGTTAGTAACTTCGGAAAGGAATAATCTCCATGTTTAGGTGGTTTGTAGATGGAATTAGTTATAGGAGGAGGAAGAATTCTACATTTCACATTGTGCACTGGAGCATAAAAGTAAATCTGCTTGTTTAGAAAAAACTTAGATAGTATTGAGCTGGAGTACAGTGACATCAAGGCGTCATTGGACAAAATATGACATTGAAGATCCGTAGTAAAACTGAAGTTGGTGGAATCAAAAGGAAGATGCAACACTTGAGTTGGATCTCGTGTTTTTTTTTTAAAAAAATTGTTTTTTGTGATTGTTGAGGGCCAGTTATCCCAGTCCCAAGGATGTTCCTGCAAAGCTTGGTCATTGTGGCCCTCAAGGCTCAAGCATTTCAGAGTTCAATATGTGCTATATTCACCAGAATGCCTTCGCACAGTTTCCAAATTTAAAATAAAATGATGGAATTGTATTGCTGCATTAGAGTGAAATTAGCACAACTAAGTGGAGAATGTAAATCACGAACACAAGAATCTACAGATGCTGGAAATTTAAGCAACACACAAAAAATGCTGGAGGAACTCGCCAGGTCAGGTCTATGGAAAAGAGTAAATGGTTGATGTTTTGGGCTGAGACCCTTCAGGAGTCCCGAAGAAGGGTCTCGGCCCGAAATGTTGACTGCTTACTCTTTTCCATAGATGCTGCTTGGCCAACTGAGTTCCTCCCAACACTTTGTAATCGGAGAATGTTCTTCTCTGACAGAAATATTGAAATGAAAGTTTGGAGGAGTGAGTATTTAAAGTTGTACATTGATTTGTGACTAACCAGTAAGAAGGCATGAAACCAGGATTAATAATAAAATTCCATTGTTCATGATTTGTTCAGGATTCCCCTCCACTCTATTTTGAATCTTAGAATATGCAATCAGTTAGCAGAAACAGCTAGTATTTAACGCAGAAAGTAAAACAATACAAACATGGAAATGCCAGGTATTGATTTAAAGTGCTCTTAAACAGAGCTTGGAGGTGGAAGGGTCTGCTTTCTGTACTTCCTGTATGACTTTGATGGTATGGAAAAATGTGTCAATATCCACAGTTATTTTCACCGTTGCTTATAAAAACTCCCCAGGGAAACAATGTTCACGAATCTCTGAAGGATACAGCTCCTATTGTTGGATGCAACAAGATCAATCGTAACTCTTAACCATTTTGGCTCTTGGATTATTGTTTAAAGTAATTTTTTGTATAATGCTGTCACCTTTCATTATATTATTGTATTCCTTCACATCATTATTCCATTGTGTCCTTGAAGCATTCTGCAATTTAATTGAATTGGTTTCAGTCTGCCAAGCAGATCCACTGTTAAAGTACCTTCAGAGCCAGGTGCTTCATTTTGCTGCTGTGAACCATTTGTTAATGGGTAATGAGCTTTTCTGTTCTTAATTGTGGTTGCTCTAAAGTCTGTTAGTGCTTCAACAAAAAGCTGGTATTAATTAAGATCCGTGCCTCCTTAATTTCGCCGAGCATTGCATGAGATAACTCGCCTTACTGAGTAGTAACTGTTCAGAATTGTGCAAATGTGACCATTTTCTATCCAGCAAGATTTAAATATAAGAGACACTGTACACATCAAGAATTTGCATTGGCATTTCTAGGATTTTCTATATAAATATAAAGTTCTGGAATTTGTATGCTCTTCCAGGTTTCCCCAGGTGCTCCAGTTCCTCCCATATTCCAAAGACCTACAAGTTGTTATTTTTATTACCTACAGCGTGGAATAGGCCTTTCCAGCCCTTCAAGCCACACTGCCCAGCAATCCCCTGATTTAATCCTAGCCTAATCATGGGACAATTTACAAAGGCCAATTAACCTACCAGTCGGTATATCTTTGGACTGTGGGTTAAACCAGGGAACCCGGAAGAAACCCATGCGTTCACAGGGAAACCATACAAGCTCCTTACAGGCAGCGGTGGGAATTGAGCCCTTGCCGCCTGTACTGTAAAGTACTGTGCTCCCATGCCGTCACATTGGTTATGTGGATGTAATTGGGCTGTGTAGCCTCATTGGGCCTGAAGGGCCTGTTTTTGTGCTGTATCTCTCCAAATTAAAATGACATTAAATTGTGTACATACAAAACATCATGCTGTATGGGCATGTAGAAAATTGCTTTGGTATGTCTCGTCCAGAAAAAAAGGGCAAATCAAGTTCGTGGAATTACTCTCCTTAATCTTTAGCAAAATTGTTGTGCTAAAAAGAAGCATTTGGTTATCAAGGGCCATCTATTTCATCACAGATATAACCAGATATGGACTAGCGTACAGTTTCAGAAATGTTAACAATTGCTTTTGACATTAAGGCTATTGAATCTGGGGAAAAATTGAAGTTGGTGGAATCAAAAAGGAAAATGCAATAGCTGAGTTAGTCTTACATTTAAAAAAAATCTATGGTGGTCATTAAAGGCCATCATCTCAATCCCAAACTGCAAGGCTTGTTCAGTGTGTGCCCAAGGCCCAGTCATTCTTTTTTACTGCTTCACCTTCCACAATTAGGTTAGAAGAAACTGATGACGGTACAATGTCAATATCCATGACACATTTTTAATGCAGGGGCTCCCAGCCTGAGGTCGGCAGACCCCTTGCTTAATGGTAATGGTACTGGTCCATGGCATAAAAAACTTTGGGAAACACCTGCTTTAAAGTGGAAAAAGTCCTTCCTTCCATCTAGGAAGAAGCAGCACTAAGGCTGATAAATGGTAATGTTGCTGTCAGTGCAATGCTATGTCATCTCCTAACAAGAAAAATCAGGTTAGACATTCAGTGACATTGCAGTTAAATTCTTGGCCATTGCAATTGATTAGGAACTCCAAAGGAGCAGTAACATTAATACAGTGTGGCTACAGGAACAGCTACAGTATTATGTGGTAAGGGACTCATTGTGACACAGCAAAAATGTTTTCTTCGTCCATGATGTGCCAGTCAGGAGGATATTGGAATATTTTCCTCTTTATACATTGGATGCAGCTCCAACAACTCTTGAGACACTCTGCACCATCCGGGATAAGCAGCCTGTTTGATTGACAACCTTCTACCAGCCAAAGCATTTTTTTCCTCTACTGCCGCACCCATGGCTGAAATCAGTACTGCTCACAAAATGCCCTATAGTTATTTATCAAGGTTATGCGACATCTCTTTATTTGCTCCTAAGGATGAGAACAGCAGATTCAAGTGAGTGCCATCTTAAACGTCTTGTAGTTCCTTCATCTTGACCTGCTCAAAATCCTTAGCTAACAAGCATTGTTCAAGTACCATCAAAAGATCTGCAGCTCAGAATGGTTCACCACCACCATCTCCAGTGCCATTAGGGATGGCAGTAAAAGCTGATCGAGTTGGCACATCTGGGGGCATGGTAGCGTGGTGGTTAACACAACACTTTACAGTACAGGCAACCCATGTTCAATTCCCACCGCTGCATGTAAGGAGTTTGTACATTCTCCCTGTGACTGCGTGGATTTCTTCCGAATGCTCTGGCTTCCTCCCATAATACAAAGACACACTGGTTGGAAAGTAAATTGTAAATTGCCCTGTGATTAGGCTAGGGTTAAATCAGGGAATTGTGTGCCATGGCTTGAAGGGCCGGATCCGGAAGGGTCTATTCCATGCTGCATGTAAGTTATCAATCTCTCAACAAAGGGAACAAATTTACTACTTGTTGCCTTACTATTATAGCTGTCAGGTCAGAATGTGCAGATGTGCAGGCTTTCTCTATGAAGCTTTGGATAAGCCTTTGTGCTGCAGGACAAAGGACACAAACTGAGTCCAGCTTCTTGAAGTTAGTTTTTGTTGCAGGTGGGGCTTTCCATTACCTCTAGCAGTACTTAATACTACGAATGATGAATGTAGGAACCAAAGGCTGTTCGATCTCAATTATACTCTCAATTTTCCTCCAGGACAGTACTGCAATATTGTGGATGTATGGTACCTTCTGTGTATTGTAGTGAGGCTTTGAAATGACCATCTTAAAGCTCTTAAGTGCTCAAGTCAGCAGTAGGCATTCACATTGTGAATACAAATGTCCGATCTCTTTGGTTTGTGTTACTTGTCCTGTCTCTTTGCCTTTAGCTGGGTTCCGTATTAACTGTAAAGTTAATCCATGTTTAGATACATGACCACATCACCTTTGTTTGCTGTGATTTGTCTTATTCTTCTGTCACATGGTCATGCCCTTTGTGTAAAAGTCCTGCAATTTTTTAAAATTAAGATTTGATTGGAATGTGTGGAAACTGTGTGACAGCTGCATTTTCCTTCACCACCAGCCCATTCCAACATTTTTTTAATTAGCAGGACTTTAAGATCATGAACAGTGACCATCATGCTTGTGGGAATTTCCATACTGAGTGTGGGCCAGTTATTTCAGTATGAATATTATAACTGAGCCAAACCAGTTATTTTTTTGCATTGCAACACACATCAAAGTTTCTGGTGAACACAGCAGGCCAGGCAGCATCTCTAGGAAGAGGTACAGTCGACGTTTCGGGCCGAGACTCTTCGTCAGGACTAACTGAAGGAAGAGCTAGTAAGAGATTTGAAAGTGGGAGGGGGAGGGGGAGATCCAAAATGATAGGAGAAGACAGGAGGGGGAGGGATGGAGCCAAGAGCTGGACAGTTGATTGGCAAAAGGGATATGAGAGGATCATGGGACAGGAGGCCCAGGGAGAAGGAAAAGGGGGAGGGGGGGAACCCAGAGGATGGGCAAGGGGTATAGTCAGAGGAACAGAGGGAGAAAAAGGAGAGAGAGAAAAAGAATGTGTGTATATAAATCAAAAACGGATGGGGTACGAGGGGGAGGTGGGGCATTAGCGGAAGTTAGAGAAGTCAGTGTTCATGCCATCAGGTTGGAGGCTACCCAGACGGAATATAAGGTGTTGTTCCTCCAGCCTGAGTGTGGCTTCATCTTTACAGTAGAGGAGGCGGCCCTTATATTCTGTCTGGGTAGCCTCCAACCAGATGGCATGAATATTGACTTCTCAAACTTCTGCTAATGCCCCACCTCCCCCTTGTACCCTATCCGGTATTTACTTATATACGCACATTCTTTTTCTCCCTCTGTCCCTCTCACTATACCCCTTGCCCATCCTCTGGGTTTCCCCCCCCTCCCTTTTTTCTTTCTCCCTAGGCCTCCTGTCCCATAATCCTCTCATATCCTTTTGCCTATCACCTGTCCAGCTCTTGGCTCCATCCCTCCCCCTCCTGTCTTCTCCTATCATTTTGGATCTCCCCTCCCCCCCACTTGCAAATCTCTTACTAGCTCTTCTTTCAGTTAGTCCTGACAAAGGGTCTTGGCCTGAAACGTCGACTGTACCGCTTCCTAGAGGTGCTGCCTGGCCTGCTGCGTTCACCAGCAACTTTGACGTGTGTTGCTTGAATTTCCAGCATTTGCAGATTTCCTCGTGTTTGCGTTTTTTTGCATTGCATCCAGTTTTTAAACTAGTTCTTTGAATGGGGACAGTATTATCTGACCTGCTGTCCGAAGAATTGCCTCCCATTCCCCATTCCTGTTCTCTCCCCCCCACCGTCACCTTCACCTTATCTGCTTATTTACCAATCACCTCCCTCTGGTGCTCCTCCCCTGTCCCTTTCTTCCATGGTCTTTGATCACCAGATTCCTCCTCCTCCAGCCCTTTATCTCTTTGACCAATCAACTTCCCAGCTCTTTGCTTCACCCCCTTCCCCTCTCCCCATTTCACCTATCACCTACCACCTGCCCTCTCCACCTTCTTACTGTCTTCTCTTTCTTTCCAGTGCTGATGAAGGATCTTGGCCCAAATCGTCGACTGTTTACTCTTTTCCATAGGTGGTGTGTGAGTGTGTGTGTGTTGCTTTGTCTCTGAAGAAATTCTTAAAGTTTTTTTTTATTTAGAGTAGGATATTACCTGGATTGGAGAGCATGCCTTATGGGAATAGGCTGAGTGAACTCTGTGCTTTTTCCTTGGAGCGACGGAGGATGAGAGGTGACCTGATTCAGTTGTACAAGATGAGAGGCATTGGTCATGTGGATAGCCAGAGTCTTTTTTCCAGGGCTGAAATGGCTAACACGAGAGGGCACAGCTGTAAGGTGCTTTGGAGTAGGTACAAGGGTAAGTTTTTTTTCCAGAGTGGTGGGTGCGTGGAATGCACTGCCAGCAAAGGTGATAGAGGTGGATACAATAGGGTCTTTTTAGGAGACTCTTAGCTAGGTACATGGAGTTTAGAAAAATAGAGGGTTATGTGGTAGGGAAATTCTAGGCATTTTCTAGAGTAGGTTACATGGTTGGCACAACGTTGTGGGCCGATGGGCCTGTAATGTGCTGCAGATTTCTGTGTTCTGTGTGACATGGTAACATCCCTCTGGTCTCATGAGCTTGCACTACCCAATTACATCCATGTGACCTATTAACCTACTGACCAGTATGTATTTGGAAACCGGACCATGCGTTCACGGGGAGAGGGTACAAACTCCTTGCAGACAGTGGTGGAATTGAACCCGGTGCTGTAATAGCATTATGCTAGCCACGAGTAGTAATTGTTTTACGGTACAGGAGCCTTCAGAAAGTATTAGGAATTTATTGGGCTGTCAAATGCAATTCAGCATTTTTTGTGATGTTAGATTGCAAATTGCTAGGTTTATTAAATTGAGCTTCACAATTTTTCTAGCATTTCATCGTGACCTCTGATATGTTAATCCAAAAGGATGTAGAAAGTTGTAAGAAATCAGAGGAGCCAGATGACATTCTACCATGCAAAGATGACTAAAGTGAAAGCTGTTGTGACTTGTTGCTGTTCCACATTAAGTTACTTGATTTGACAAAGTAAATTTAATGCTGACAAGAGAAAACCTGCAGATGTTGGAAATCCAAGCAACACACACAAAATGCTGGAGGTAGCATCTATGGCCTGCTGAGTTCCTCTAGCATTTTGTGTGTGTTGTTTAAATTCACTGCTGTTCAGTTTGGAATATACTCAGGTGACATGTCCTGTAAAGCTTGATATTATACAAAAAAAAGTAATTACCAGTATTGGTTAGGAGGTTTAACTCCAGTGAAAATTACGTTTAAAATGGTTAGAATGAGCTATTGGACAAGGTAAAAGAGATGAGCATATTCAAAATGGATTTGGCAGTTTAGAATGAAGTAAGGTTAATAATTTTCAGAGTTTTAAATCTCTTGAATTTAAACCTGTAATCAGAATAATTTATTAGCAGTGTCATATAGAAACATAGAAAACCTACAGCACAGTACAGGCCCTTCGGCCCACAGAGTTGTGCCGAACATGTCCCTACCTTAAAAATTACTAGGCTTACCTATAGCCCTCTGTTTTAATAAGCTCCATGTACCTATCAGAAAGTCTATTAAAGGACCCTATCGTATCTGCCTCCACCACCATTGCTGGCCGCCCATTCCACGCATTCACCACTCTCTGAGTGAAAAAAACTCACCCCTGACATCTCCTCTACCTACTCCGCAGCACCTAAAACCTGTGTCCTCTTGTGGCAACCATTTCAGCCCTGGGATAAAGCCTCTGACTATCCACACGATCAATGCCTCTCACCATCTTATACACCTCTATCAGGTCACCTCTCATCCTCCGTCCCCAATCCAGGCAACATCCTTGTAAGTCTCCTCTGCACCCTTTCTATGGCTTCCATATCCTTCCTGTAGTGAGGCGATCAGAACTGAGCACAGTACTCCCAAGTCTGACCAGGGTCCTATATAGCTGCAACATTGCCTCTCGGCTCCTAAATTCAGTTCCATGATTGGTGAAGGCCAATCAACCTGTGCAGCTGCTTTGAGTGTCCTATGGACTTGGACCCCAAGATCCCTCTGATCCTCCACACTTTCAAGAGTCTTACCATTAATACTATATTCTGCCATCATATTTGACCTACCAAAATGAACCACTTCACACTTATCCGGGTTGAACTCCATCTGCTACTTCTCAGCCCAGTTTTGCATCCTATCAGTATCCCACCGTAACTTCTGACAGCCCTCCATACTGTCTACAACACCTCCAACCTTTGTGTCATCAGCAAACTTACTAACCCATCCCTTCACTTCCTCATCCAGGTCATTTATAAAAATCACAAAGAGTAGGGGTCCCAGAACAGATCCCTGAGGCACACCGCTGGTCACCAACTTCCATGCAGAATATAACCCGTCTACAGCCACTCTTTGCTTGCTGTGGGCAAGCCAGTTCTGGATCCACAAAGCAATGTCTCCTTGGATCCCATGCCTCCTTACTTTCTCAATAAGCCTTGCATGGGTTACCTTATCAAATGCCTTGCTGAAATCCATATACACTCCATCTGCTGCTCTTTCTTCATCGATGTGTTTAGTCACATCCTCAAAAAATGCAATCAAGCTCGTAAGGCATGACCTGCCCTTGACAAAGCCAGGCTGACTACTCCTAATCATATTATACCTCTGCAATTGTTCATAAATCCTGCCTCTCAGGATCTCCAACAACTTACCAACCACTGAGGTAAGACTCACTGGTCTGTAATTTCCTGGATGAACTCAGCAGGTTGGGCAGCATCAGTCAGAAATGATGGGTCGACATTTTGGGCCGGAACCCGTCGTCAGGACTGAAGAATGAAAGATGGGGAAGGATTTGAAGAATGCTTGTAGCGTCGGTTGATAGACCAGTAATTTGAAAGACAAAGGGGTGGGGGAGGGGAAGCATTGACGTCATAGCCCTGAAAACAATGGGTGGTAGAAGGAGGAGGCGGAACCATGAGGGAGCTGGGGAGGGGGTAGAGTGAAATAGGGATAGAGGAAGGGAGGGGGAGGGAATTACCGGAAGTTGGAGAATTCTATGTTCATACCATTTTTTCATATCATTTCACTTTCAAATTACTGGTCTGTAAGTTGGAAAAAGAATGTGAGCCCTTATATTTAGTAACTGGTAGAATCTTCTTTAGCAGCAATAACCTCCACCAAATGTTTCCTGTTGCTGCTGATCAGACTTGCACAATAGCAAGGAAGAATTTTAGACCATTCCTCAATACAAAACTGTTTCAGTTCATCAATATTTCTGGGATAGCTTCCATGAAAAGCCCGCTTCAGGTCATGCCACAGCATCTCAATTGGGTTAAGGTCTCAACTCTAACTTGGCCATTCCAAAATGGATTTTCATTTTAAACCATTCTCTGTTGAATTACTCTTGTGTTTTGGCTCATTAGCTTTTTGCCTCATCCAACTTCTATTAAGCTTCAGTGACAGACCACTACCTGACATTCTCCTGTAAAATGTCTTGTTACAATTTTGAATTCATTGTTCCTTCAATGATTGCTGCCTCAGGGCTGGACAGCTTGCAAAGCAACCCCAAACCATGATGCTCCTTCTACCATGCTTCAGAGTTGGGATGAGGTTTTGGTGTTGGTGTGCAGTGCCCATTTTCCTCCAAACATAGCAATGTGCATTTCTATTAAAATGTTCAACTTCTACCTCGTTTGTCCACAAACATCGTCCCAGAAGAGTTTTGGAACACCCAGGTGGTCTTTTGTAAACTTGAGACATATGGCAATTTTTTTTTGGAGAGCAGTGGTTTCCTCCCTAGAGACCTGCCATGAACACCATTGTGTTTTTCTTATACTGGACACATGCACAGAGATTTTAGCAAGTTCGAGAGATTTCTGCAGGTCTTTTGCTGTTACCCTTGGGTTCTTTTTCACCTCTTCAGCATTTATTAATTAGAACGCCTGACTCCAATTAGCTTTTGTAGAGGTCATTACCCCAGAAGTTCACATACTTTTTTGAACATAGACTGTGATTTTTGAAATGGTGTACTCAGTATTGATAAGAAGAATTATAATTGTTTGCATGTTATTAGTTTAGGCAAATTGTGTTTGTCTAGTATTGTGACTTGGATGAAGATCAGACTACATTTTATGACTAATAAATGCAGAAAACCAAGTAACTGCAAAGGGCTTTCAAACTTATTGCGACCGTAAGCTGAATATTTTTAAATCCACTCTTGAAATTTCTGCTCATATCATTGCACTATAAGGAGGCAGAACTTTTAGAGGTAGACCAGGGGTTCCCACCCTGGGGTCTGCAGACACCTTGGTTGATGGAAAGGCTCCATGGCATAAAAAGGTTGGAAAACCCTGAATTAGACTATAAGGCCTAGGAGCAGAATTAGGCCATTCGGCCAATTAAGTCTGCTTCACCATTCCATCATGGTTTTATTGTTGCTGTTGACCCCATTTTCTTGCCTTCTCCCTGTAATCTTTGACACCCTGATTAATGAAGAACCTATCAAGTTTCGCCTTAAATTGCCTAATGACTTAGCCTGTACAGCCATCCATGGCAAAGGATTCCACAGATTCACTACCCTCTGGCTTTTTAAGAAAAAAATGTTTTCCTCACCTGTTTTAAATGGACGTCTCTCAATTCTGAGGCTATGCTTTCTGGTCTTAGACTCCCACTATAGGAGCATCCACTCCATCCAGACCTTTCAATATTCAATGACTTTCAATGATATCTCCCCTCATTCTACTAAACTCCAGCAAATACAGGCCCAGAGCCATCAAGCCCTCGTTTGATATCCACTTCATTCCTGGGACCATTCTTCTGAACCTCCTTTGAACCCTTCCCAATGCTAGCACATCCTTTCTTAGATAAGGGGCCCAAAACTGTTCTCAATGCTCCCCAACTGTGGTCTGATGATTCCCTTATTAAGCCTTAGCATTACATCTTTGCTTTTGAATTCTAGATCTCTCAAAATGAATGCTAAAATTGCATTTGTCTTCCTTACCACTGACTCAAGCTGCAATTAACCTTTAGGAATTCTGCATGAGGACTCCCAAGTCCATCTGTACTTATGATTTTTGAAATTTCTCTCCATTTACAAAATTGTCCATCCCTTTATTCCTTCTGGTAAAGTATATGACCACGCACTTCCTTGTAGTAGAGTCCATCTGCCACTTCTTTGCCCATTTCCCAATCTAAGTCCTGCAGACTCCCGGCTTCCTCAACTCTACCTGCCCTTTCACTTATCTTCGTAAAGTCCGCAAAGTTGGCCTCAAAGTCTTCACTTCCTTCATCCAAATCATTGATCCACAATTTGAAAAGATTGTTCCCAACACTGATCCCTGCGGAACACCTCTAGTCATCAACAACCAGCCCATTATTCCTAAACACACAATATTCTGCAGATGCTAGGGTCAAAGCAACACTCAGTACAAGCTGGAGGAATTCAGCAGGTCGGGCAGCATCCGTGGAAACTATCAGTCAACGTTCCGGGCCGAAACCCTTCATCAGGACTGAAGAGAGAAGGGGCAGAGGCCCTATAAAGAAGGTGGGGAGAGGGTGAGGAGGAGAAGGCTGGAAGGTTCCAGGTGAAAAACAAGTAAGGGGAAAGATAAAGGGGTGGGGGAGGGGAAGCAGGGAGGAGATAGACAGGAAAGGTGAAGAAGGAATAGGGGAAAGCACAATGGGTAGTAGAAGGAGGTGGAACCATAAAGGTGGTGATGGGCAGCTGGGGGAGGGGGCAGAGTGAAACTGGGATTCCTACTTTATTCCTACTCTGCCTCCAGCTAGTCAGTCATTCTTTCAACCATTCTAGTACCTTTCCCATAATACCATAGGCTTTTATTTGTTAAGCAGTCTCGGGTGCGGCGGTTTTCCAAAGGCCTTGTGAAAATCCAAATAAACAACATTCACTGGCTCATCTTTGTCTATGCTGCCTATTGTTTCCTCAAAGAATTCAAACTGATTTGTTAGGCAAGATTTTCCTGAAGGAAACAATGCTGTCTTTGGCCTATTTTTATCACGTGCCTTCAAGTACCTTGAAACCATCCTGAATAATAACCACAAATCTTTCCAGCCACTGAAGTACCTTTCTCCTGCCTCCCTCACTTCTTGAAGTGGAGTGACATTTTCAATTTTCCTGTCCTCCAGAATCATTCCAGAATCTAGTAATTTTCAAAAGGTCTTTTGCAATCTCTTCAGCTATCTCTTCCAGAACCCTGGGGTGTAGTCCATCTGGTCCAGGTGACTTATCTACCTTCAGACTTGCCAGCTTCCCGAGTACCTTCTCCTTAGTAATAGCAACAACATTCACTTCTGTCCCCTGATTCACTCAACTCCACTTAACCCCAATATTGAAATGTTCCCTTAACCTATGGATTCACTTTCAGAACTCTTCATTTCATGTTCCTGATATTTATTGCTTATTTATTAATTATTATTTCTGTTATTTTATATTTGAACAGTTTGTTGTGCTTTGCACACTGGTTGTGGTCTTAATGATTATATTATGGTTATTATTCTCTTATGGATTTATTGATTATTGTATATGGTGACATCTGTGTATTTTGATAATAAATTTACCTTGAACTTTGACATTCTCGCATATCTGGCATTCTGTCAGCATCTTCCACAGTGAAGACTGATGCAAAGTACTTAACTTCCTCGCCATTTCTTTGTCCTCTGTTACTACCTCTCCAGTGTCATTTACCAGCATTCCAATATCTACTCTTGTCTCTTTTTACTTCCTGTGTATCTGAAAAATCTTTTTGTATCACTTTTACTGGCTATCGTACCTTCATATTTCATCTTTTTTCTTTAGTTGCCTTCTGTTGGTTTTAAAATCTTCCCAATCATCTAACTTCCCTCTAGTTTTTGCTCTATAAAATTCCCTCACTTTTGTTTTTGTTGTCTTTGACTCCTCTTGTCAGCCATGGTTGCCTCATCCTCCCTTTAGAATACTTTTTTTGGGATGTATCTCTCCTGCGCCTTTTGAATTTCTCCCTACTAGTGTCCCCTTCCAATCAACTTTGGCCAGCTCCTCCCTCATGCCTCTTTACTCCACTGTAATACTGATACATCTGATTTTATCTTTTCCCCCTCAAACTTCAGGCTGAATTCTATCATATTATGATCACTGTCTCCTAAGTGTTCCTTTGCCTTAAGCTTCCTAATCAAATCTGGTTCATTACACCCAATCCAGAATTGCTGTTCTTCTGGTGGGCTCAACCACAAGCTGCTCTTAAAAAGCCATCTCCTCGGCATTCTACAGATTCCTTCTCTTGGTATCCAGTACCAACCGGATTTTCTCAATCTATCTGCAAATTGAAGTCCCTCATGATTATTACAACATTGCCCTTTTTCCATGCCTTTTCTATCTCCTGTTATCCTGGCTACTGTTTGGTGGCCTGTATATAACTCCCATCAGGATCTTTACAGCCTCGCAGTTTCTTAACTTTCCCACAAGGATTCTAATCCAATCCTATATGACCTCTTTCTAAGGATTTGATTTCATTTTTTACTGATAGAGCTAGAGCTAGCCACCCCCTCTGCCTGTCTACCTGCCTGTCCTTTCAATACAAGGCATATCTAGAATGTTAAGCTCCTAACTATGAACTTCTTTCAGCCACGACTCTGAGATGCCCACAACATCATACCTGCCAATCTCTAACTGTTCTACGAGATCATCTACCTTATTCCTTATTCTGTGTGTATTCAAATATAACACCTTCAATCTTGTATTCATCACCCTTTCTGATTGTGCTCCTTGTTACTCCTACTGACTGCAATTTTGCCCTATCATCTGTCTGTCCATCTTCGCTGTCTCATTTCATGCTGCTTCTAGTTGTAACAACTGTACCATCCTCAGCCCTATCACTCTGGTTCCCATACCCCTGCTAAATTAGTTTAAACCCTTCCCAGTAGCTCTAGTAAACCTGCCGCAAGGTTATTGGTCCTCTTTGGATACAGGTGTTAACTGTCCTTTATTGTACAGATCACTCCTTCCCCAAAAGGGATCCCATTGATCCAGAAATCTGCAGTCCTGCCCCCAGCACCAATTCTTCAGGCACACATTCATGCACTGGCTGCCTATTCCCTTTCCCTCTCTTGACAGTCACTCAGGGACCTCTCTCTTGAAACTTGGGAGTTACACAGAGGTAGTAACCTCTTTCTAGCACCTCCTCATTTTCCGTGTGTGCTGAAGTTCATTGAACTGCATCTCCAGTTCCTTAAATTGAGCTCGATGCCCAGATATATTTATCAGGGAGACTGGAGGTCTTCCAAATATCTCACAACTCACATAAGGAATATAACACTATATCCGGACCCATTCTTAGCACACAAGCAATGTACTAACAGAAAAAAAACACTTATTTAAAAACTTTTGTGGCTTTCACCTGCACTTGCCCAAGCCTGTCCATGGCTAAGTCTGTTTTGCCAAAGCAGGACCACTCTAACAATGCCCCGCTCCAACAATGGCCACTCTGCTGCCACCTCCTTTCTGATTGCCACCTGCCGAGGGGTGGGGGGGGGGAGAAAAGGTGAAAAGCGCCGGAGCTCTTTTCAACTTTGCACTGTGCCGGCAATGAGCCATCTCTTGTACTGATTGCCACCCGCTGAAGGAAGATAAATTCTCTTGATTGAAGTATGTTGATTATAAACCTAAAAAAGATTAAGTATGAATATTGTGTTTCCTGGTTTGTGGTTTTAAATTTTAATTACTTCGATCATAAAAGTTTGCTTACCACCATGATTTGTTGTCATCTCAAATGCACTCTCCAGTGCTTGACCATGGATTTGGGCAGAAACCTAATTTGTCAAACTACACTTTTGACAAAAGTTACGAACAAAATGTTCAGTTGTGTATTTAATTCTGTTAGTGTCCGTGAAAGGAAAACACAAGATAACAATTTAGATGTGGACTTTTCAGAATAGAAGCATCCCTCCCAATTTCTAGCCCAATCACATATATAGATATTAACGTTTTTCTTGATCTTTTCCGTTCCTGAACTTATGTCAGATTTTATTTTCACTTTCTACATGTGTAGTTTTATTTTTACCCTTACAGCATTTATCGCACGTCAGACAAGGATTTTGAGCTACATAACGGTAGTTATAGCACTGTCTTAGTGGTTATGTCAAGAGTAATAAGAGGTGATAAATTAAGAATGTGACACGAGAAGGAAATTGGTTCTAAGTGCAATTTTTCATGCACTAAGTAACCCCAGTGAGAATACTTGTCTACATGCATCCTGGTTCTGAAAGACTGCCAATTTTCAATGAATTCTGTTTTTCTCCCTTGCAATAGAGCATGCTCACTCGTAATACTGTTTTACATAGACATAATAGATCTCAAGTATCAGATTTTTTCTTGAGGTGAGGATTTCTCTTTTCATACAAATTGTCCATGAGAGTTGCTGGGACTGGAGGACCTGAGTTATAAGGAAAGATTGAATAGGTTAGGACCTTATTCCTTGGAACATAGGAGATTGAGGGAAGATTTGATAGAGGTATACAAAAATTATGATTGGGTAAATGCAAGCAGGCTTTTTCCACTGAGGTTGCGTGGGACTGTAACTAGAGGTCATGGGTTAAGGGTGGAAGGAGAAAAGTTTAGAGGGAACATAAGGGGAAACTTCTTCACTCAGAGGGTTGTGGGTGTGGAACGAGCTGCCAGCACAAGTGGTGCACACGAGCTTGATTTCAACGTTGAAGAGAAGTTTGTATATGTAAATGGATGGTAGATTATTTGGAGGGCTGCGGCCTCGGTGAAGGTTGATGGGAGTACGCAGTTTAAATGGTTCGGCATGGACTAGGTGCACCAAGGGGCCTGTTTCTGTGCTGTACTTTTCTATGATTCTGTTTTCATTTAGATTTCCAAGAAGATTGAAAGCTTAAATATATTTAAGTTAAATCTGACCTGTTCTTTCCTGAACTGAATTAGATTGAATGCCCTTATCATGCCATTTTTCTTGCTTTCCCCTTGGATAAAGAAAACTGCACTTCACAGCTTCCCCCCCCCCCCCCCGCCCCGAGTTCAGGTGGTGTACGATAACCTTCATGGACAATATTTTTGAAGTTTTGTGCCTGTAAATTTCTTTTGTTATTGAATAGCTGCATTGAAATAACACCTTATTCCACTGATGGAACTGGAGTAAGTGCAATTCCCTTGTTGCTGAAGAGACCCCATAGCCAAGAATAATTGATCATGTATACAGGCTGTCTGAGCATAATTGAGTTCTTTATATTGATCCATAAAACTACTAATGCTACTCTGATGTAATTTTTTTTTTACCATGCAGCACAGACAATGGCTTTGATGGCGAGTTAGTACTTTACAAGTAGTTTCCCCATTGTCAACGTTGGCGTTTTAGTTTTATGCTAATGAGACCCACAGGATTAATCGCATCATAATTAGACCGTGTAACTGAAATGTTTCCATGTTAAATGTACTCAAGATTCCACTTGAACGCTGCTATGTGGAATTAATTTCTCTGAGATGCCAAAATTAAACCTGCTTCTTATCCTTGGTGATTTAAAAGCATTGCTAGTACCTGCCGTACATGCAAGGAGGTTTTTGGGTTTATTTGCAAATTGTGCTGACTAAACATCACTGCCTTGCAGATTGAAGGAACTGTGTACTTAATGTTAGCTCCATGTTATGGTTGTACATCTTCAGCAATAGTCTGGTCTGGTCAGGACTGCCCTGATCTTTCATTCTTATGGGGCACTAAAAATTGCTCTTGCAGAGGAAAGATGGGCATCAGGATTGCTTAGTGGTTAGCACAACGCTTTATGGTACCAGCAACTCGGGTTCATTTCCCTCTGCTGTGTGTGTACATTCTCCCCATGACTGCTTGGGTCTCTTCCGGGTGCTCTGGCTTCCTCCCACAGTCCAAAGACGTACTGGTTGATAGGTTACTTGGTCATTGTAAATTGTCCTGTGATTAGGCTAGGATTAAATCGGGAATGCTGGGTGGTGCGGCTCAAAGGGCCTGTTCTCCACTGTACCTCAATAAATAAATAAATAACCAGAGTTTTAGGTCACTGCAACATGACTTTAAAAACTTGTATGTGAAAATGAATTGTCATTTTCACTGTTCCTAAACATGGAACAATACAGAAACGACGTCTGATCAGAACCATCTTGGGTCAGAAATCATATCTGATTGTGGAAATTGTATTTTGTGATGTTTTGGGTTTTTAGAGGCTACTGTTCTTATTTAACTTGTAAGCTTAATGTCATCAAATATTAATATTGTGAACATTTTTAATTGTCATCACATAACCAATGGATCGGTTTGTTCCATTGATCAGAATGTAAATGTCCGGGTTTGTGTTAACAGTCCTCTGAAGATTTCTATCAATGTTGCGGGGTCATAGTAATAAGTGAAGATGAGTGGTATCTTTGCTGTAGAAGTCATGAAGTCTGAGGGCACTGGTATGAATGCACAAATCAGAAAAGTTTCATTGTTAACATCCATGGTGCCACTGATGAACCAATGCGATGTGCTGCGGGCTGCTTACAAAACTTCACAATATACTTCTGAATTACTGTCACTACAAACCCGCAGCCTGCAATTTCCCTTTAAGCAATGGACTTCTGAACTATCTTAATGAACTAGTGATTTTACGGTCTTCTTGTGGACCTGGCAGTTCTAACTCCCAAGCAGGCAGGTACAGCACGTTTATGTGGACGTAGGTACACCACGGCAGAAAGAGATTGAGGAGGGGAGGACTTCAAGCCAGACTGAAACTCTCTCTATCTAATATCTTGTTAGCAAATGAACAATCACTGGAGAAGATGACTGAGGACCAGTCACCTGTCTGTCTAAGTAGACAATGGATGCGCCTGTTAAGGGGTGCAGACCTGGCCGATGAATATGGAGATCCTGAGCTGCCCAGACATCAAGATCCCCCTCTCGGCTTCGTGGATGTGGTCCAAAGGAATGCAAAGCAGTACATTGGCATCAGCTTGGCTGCAGGAGCTGCTGGGAGGTGACGTGATACATCATCCAACTGCCTTAGGGGCTCCACTCCGGATTTGTGGAGGGTTTTCTCCTTAGCCTTCTCTTCTCCCGAAGATACCCACAAGGGAGTGGGATCAGTAACTCTGGATAGGGGCCCATACCGGGTACTGTCAGCCGGAGCCAGCTGAGCCCGGGACTCGTGTAGGGCTGGGTTGTCACGCCCTATAGTAGTGACATATGGAGCCACTACCCACTACCTTAATACTAATTATGGATGGATTGTAGTTACACTGCTGATTCGGAGTAGGCAAAAGGTTGGTGGGGGAGGGGGGTGCCTATGGAAACCTGCCTCAGTGATTACCGTCCAGTAGCACTTACATCCACTGTGATGAAGTGCTCTGAGAGGTTGGTGATGAAACATATCAATTCCTGCCTGGGAAGTGACTTGGATCCACTCCGATTTGCCTACCATCACAACAGGTCAACAACGGATGTCAATTGATTGGCTCTTCACTCAACCCTGGTACATCTGTACAGTGAAGATGCACAGATCAGGATGCTCTTCATTGACTGCAGCTTGGCATTCAATGCTATCGTCCCCTCAAAACTAATCAATGTTTCAAGTCCTAGGCCTCAATACCTCCTTGGGCAATTGGATCCTCACTTGCAGATCCCAGTCAGTTTGGATTGGCAACAACATCCCCACAATCTCCCTCAGCACAGGTGCACTGTAAGGCTATGTGCTTAGTCGCCTGCTATACTTGCTTTATACTTATGACTGTGAGGCTAAACAGCTTAAGTTTGCTGATGACACCACTGCTGGAGGTTAAGTCAAAGGTGATGAATCAGCATATAGGAGGGAGATTGAAAATTTGGTGGAGTGGTGCCACAGCTCTTGCTCACTGTCAGTAGGACCAAGAAAATGATTCTTGTCTTCAGGAGGAAGAAACTGGAGGACCATGAGCCAGTCCTCATCAGCCAATCAGAGGTGAAGGTGGTCAGCAAGTTAAGAGGATCTGTTCTGGGTCCAGCATACAAATGCCATTATGAAGAAAGCATGGCAATACCTCTACTTTCTAAGAAGTTTGCAAAGATTTGGCCTGACATCTAAAACTTTGACAAACTTCTATAGATAGGCAGTGGACAGTATATTGATTGGTTGAATCACAGCCTGGTATGGAAACACCAATTCCCTTGCATGAAAAAGTCTACAAGAAGTAGAGGATACGGCTTAGACAATCACGAGTAAAGCCCTCCCCACCATTGAGTACATCTATACGGGTGCTGTCTCAAGAAAGCAGTATCCATTATCAAAGACTCTACCATCCAGGCCATGGTCTTTTTCATTGCTGCCATCTGAAGGTAGAGGAGCCTCAGGACACACACAATCAGGTTCAGAAACAGTTACTGCCCTTTAGCCATCAGGCATTTCAACCAGAGGGATAACTTCACTCACTTTTACTTGCCCCATCACCGAACTGTTTCCACAATCTGTGGGCTCACCTTAAAGGACTCCTCATCTCATTTTTGTATTTGCTGTGATTACTTGCAAGAAAATGAAACTCGTGGTTGTATACGGTGACGTGTGTCCTTTGATAATAAATTTACTTTGAACTTTTTTAGGTCACAAAACCATAAGTGCAAATAGGGTCTTTGGATTCATTTCTCGAGAACAGGAATTTGGAACCAGAGAACGTGTGCCAAAGTTATGTGGGACATTTTTGGTTCATTTTTATGAGACTTGAGTACAAAAGTAACTTGAACCAAAAGATTTCAGAGGCACAGAGTCTTTGATTAGCCTTTACAGTAATGCTTTTGCCAGGTTTATTTAAAAAAAAAGAACCGATGTGGGAATAGCTGTCAGGGTAGGTGAGTTGTCAGAAGAATTGTTTTGTGTTAGTAACTACGATTAATTGCTTTTGGAGTACAGTGGGAGCCTTGCTAGATAATGACCGAAAAATTGGAAGGCTAATTGAGTGGAGAAATGGGTCATTCAGCCTATCAAATCTGCAATAAATCATGCATTTTGTATTTCAATCTCTTTCCCTGTTGTGACCTTCCAGCTTTATACAATTGTTCAGTAATATTCTACCACACAACTGCAATACAGAAGATTTTATACACACGTACTGTGTGTGTGTGTGTGTGTGTATGTATGTATATATATAAATAATGTAGCGTATATATTAAAAATTGTATATATATATTTATATATTAAGAGCTATATAAAATTGTGCAAAAATAAAAAGTCCATTCAGAAATGGGATGGCAGAGGGGAAGAAGCTATTCCTGAATTATTGTATGCTTCTGGCTTCTGTATTTCCTCCCTGACGGTAGCAATGAGAACAAGGCATGTCCTGGGTGATTGGGGTCCTTAATGATGCTGCCTTCTTGAGGAAAGGTGGGGGGCGGGGGGGAGCAGAACTTGGATTTAAAAATGTAATTCAACATTTAACATTTGGATTGTAATGCAGAAATAAACTTGGTACTGTGTTTTAGATATCTGTGTGATCCTGCTTTAAATGTTAATAAGAAAAAAATGATACAGGGATGCAAAATTATTAAAGGGGATAGAAAGAGTAAATGCAAGCAGGTTTTTTTTCCACTGAGGCTGGGTGGGACTACGAATGGGTTAAGAGTGAAAGATGAAAATTTTAAGGAGGAACAAGGGGGGAAGCTTCTTCACGCAGAAGTTGGTGAGAGTGTGGAATGAGCTACCAGCACAAGTAATGCATGCAAGCTTGATCTCAACATTTAAGAGAAGTTTGGATAGATATGTGGGTGGTAGGGGTATGGAGGGCTATGGCCCTGGTGCAGGTTGCTGGGAATAGGTAGTTTAAATGGCTTGGCACAGACTAGATGGGCCAAAGGGCCAGTTTCTGTGCTGTTCTATGACTCTAAACATTTTTGAAGTATTTGAAAGGCAATGCCAGTTTCACCTTCAGCACTGATCATCTCTCTTCTATTTTCCAGCATGAAATTCGCCATAACGAGAAGACGATGATTGATGATTAGACGTCATAGAGACAGTCACAGATTGAGAGTAAAGGTAATACACGTGCATTTTGTGCTATTTATGGACTCTTGTGCTGTTGGGTGTTTTGGTCCTTGCTATTTAATGTACCTAATTGCTCAGTAATTATATTTAACCATAAGAAGAAATGCATGTGATACTAAAATATTGCCATTATTTCCAAAATTTAGAAAGGATGCTGTCATTGTTTAAACACCATGTAAACTATTTTTTAGTTTACTCTGCTCTTTTGATCAGACTACTTGTGCATTCTGGGTTGGTGGGGTGGAGGTGTATCTCTACCAAAGGAGGTGCAAGGAGCTCCTTCCCTCTGCTTGCCTACAGGCCATCCTTGGACAAGGTGTAGCATCTGCTTAGCTGCTCTCTCTCTCTCTCCCCCCCCCCCCCCCCAACTGCCCAATAGTGGTCACGTGAACTTCTGGGAACAGGTGGTGGATGGTCGTATGAGCAGCCTGTGCATATCACAAGCCCTGGTTATGCGACCACTGACGCCAGGCAGACCACCTCTGAAGAGTATTGATAATGGCTGGAGTCACCCATCTTGTAAAGACTCTGCCCAGAAGAAGGCAATGGCAAACCACTTGTGCAGAAGAATTTGCCAAGAATAATCATGGTGATGTGAGACAGTGCATAATGATGTCAAATAACATGGAACCTACAAACGAGCAAACTCGTGCATTGCAATATGTGCTTCTCAGGTGTTTTATTGAACAGAAATGGTGGGACACTTGTAGACTCCCATAGCTATCTTAACTATACCTTTGCGGTACACACCATGGAAGAAGGGGAAGGGGCAAGAGCACAGGAGGGAAGTGATGTGTCAGTAAGGAGATCGGGTGAGAGATCAGATACTCTCATCTCCTTACTTTACCCATCATCTCCCTCTAGTGTTCCTGCCCCTTCCCTTTCTTCCATGTTCTTATATCCTCTTGTATCAGATTCCCCCTTTTCAGCCCTTTATCTCTTTCACCTATTGGGTTCCCAGCTCTTTACTTCACCTCCTCCCCCTCTCCCGGTTTCACTTATCACCTGCCACCTTGTACTTCTTCCTCCCCTCCTCCACCTTACTCTGACTTCTCTTTTTCCAGTCCTGATGAAGGGTCTCGACCTGAAACGTCGCCTGTTTACTCTTTTCCATAGATGCTGCCTGATCTGCTGAGTTCACCAGCACTTTGTCTGGCTGTGAGTTGCTGAAGATTTCCAGCAGAATCTCTTGTATTTATGTTGGTCTGAAGAGTTGGGTTAAACAAAACTTGAAATTTGCCAACATGAGGGAATTTGATGAAGATGATGAAGGTAATATTCTGAGGGACAGAGTTGTGGGAAATGGAATGGACAGAGGTGGGCCCAGCCATTGTTGGTGTATGGGCAGCATTGTCCGTGTAGATGATGGAACAATTGGGACAGTCGTATGGATTTTCAGAAACTGCAGAGAAAATAGTTACACTATCATATTTTCTGGCATAATGGCAGAGATCCTCGAAATCGGGAAATTGAGGAAATGCTATAGGGGTGGGGGCGAAAGGTGGGCTATGTGAATGTTGGAAGCAAGCTTAATGTTTTCCTCTCAGTTTTAGGACAAGAACAGCACGGTTGATAGTTTTCAATGTAGCAAAGGTGAAAGAACAAAGGGGGTTCCGAAGACACAATAAGGACCTGTAAGAGCTTCCATTGCAAAATCTTTAATTTGGAGGAAGCAAGCAGAGTCTTCAGTGTGGAAGGGAACAAACTTTTGGCTTGGCGAGCCCTTGGTGATTGTCAAGGACCCGCTTATGCAAGTCCTACACTAGTCCAGTTTTATTCCTCTGTCATCAAAGTAAGCTGCAGAGTGCTACAAAATTAGCCAGCTGCATCACGGGTACCCAAAACCTCTTCAAGAAACGAGGCTTCAAAAAGCTGGCATCCATCATTACGGACCTCCACCACTAGGACATGTCCATTTCTCATTGCTACCCTCAGGAAGGAGGCATAGGAGCCTGAAGGTGCACATTCAGCAATTCAGGAACAGCTTCTGTTATCCCATTTCTGATTAGACATTGAACCCATGAACACTACCTCACTACTTTTTTATTTCTATTTTTGTACTACTTATTTAACTGTTTAATGTACTGTACACATACTTTAATTCAGTTTTTTCCTATATTTACCATGTATTGCTTTGTACTGCTGCCACAAAGTTAACCAATTTCGCAACATATGCTAGTGATATTAAACCTGATTCTGATATCACCTCCTCCCCCTGATTTTTACCACTCAGCTCCACTTAACACATGTCTGGAATGTGGGAGGAAATGGAAGCAGCACTTTGAGGAAACACTTGGCAGAGCTCGTACATTCCACACTAAGCATTTGCAACTGGGATTCAACTTGGGCCACTGGATCTCCTAGTTGTGCTGTTATGGATAAGACTGCCTCAGTACAAGATGGAACTGGAGCTCTCAGATGGTGGGATTTGGAGTTGTAAAAGGAATGAATGAAAGGAGACAGAGGTTTGGGGAACTGGAATTTGCTAAAGGTTGCAGAGGGCAGTGGAGGGGATTTGCAGATATCAGGAGGAGGAGGATGGATAGGATAGAAAATGGGCATGATCCCACTTTGGAAGTACTGTTCTTAAGGCAGGAATAGTGGTGTAACAGTAGGCACACGTGGATTCAGAGAAGGCTGGGGTTGGATAGATAGATATACTTCATTAATCCCGAGGGAAATTTGGTTTCGTTACAGCCGCACCAACCAAGAATAGAGTGTGAATATAGCAATACAAAAACCCCCAACAATCAAACAACAAAATGCAAACTATGCCAGATAGAAAATAAGTCCAGGACCAGTCTATTAGCTCAGGGTGTCTGACCCTCCACGGGAGGAGCTGCACGTTCGATGAACACAGGCAGGAACGACCTCCCGTGCCGCCAAGTGTTGTATCACGGTGGAATGTGGCCTTAGTCCAACAGTAAAAAGTTCAATATTCAGTCTGCAAACATGTTCCTCAATCATAATATGCCCCGGATTGCACCATCCATTGTTGACCAGATCAGTAAGCACCCAACTCCTTCACGCTTACTGCTCTCAGTGCACTCCCGGTCAGCCGGAACGGTATTACCCACCGAATTCCTCTTCTCCATAAGTTTCTGTTGTCTCGACCCGGTCCTCTTTCCTCGACTTTGTGATCCCCCTCTGCCTCCTCTGCGTGTTTTCCTCCGGATTTCGGCAGTGGTGTCCGCCGCTCTGCTCGCTAAACTAGCCGGCATTAGCTGGTTTCTGGAATACACAATGCGACCTTGCTTCTGTCCCACGTGTCAGGATGTAACCATTTCCAGTGCTAAGAAATACCCAAATAAAATTCTCTCCACCAGCATTTTAGAGAGGGTGCAGCTTCGACGTGTTACTGTGAGAGAAAAAAAAAACAAAAAATAACGTAAATTAAAAAGTAAGAAGAAGAAAGTAAGAATAGATCGGAACGGCTGTACCAGGCTGCATGCATGACCAGCGCATGCGCACTAGGGAAAATCTTGCAATGGAAGCTCTTACAAGTCTTTGGAATTCTCTGTTCCAGAGTAAGTTCCAAAATTTCCCAAATCTGATTGCTTTCCTGTGACGTTGAGGTGTGCACAAGCTAATTGCTGTGGTTTAATTGCTGCGTCTGTTGTGAAGGAGAGTCCGTCCTGGATGCGACAGCAAAGATTCAAGGATTGATACTGGCCACTCGTGTATTGTCTTGTTTTGAGGTAACAACAGCTGAAGACTGGATGACATTACTGAGGATTTTTCTCATGGTGATTGCAGCTCGGTGAATAATGTGCTAGGTTTGATAAAGCGTAATGGCAGAGCAACCAGCATTATTAATACTTAATGTTGTGTTGCACCCATGTTTACAGGGCTGTGTAAATCAGCAAAAAAGGAGTATTGCTGTTTCCCTGTAGATTTCTAGGATCACTGAACATGCCCAACTCCTTCCTTTTTATTCTTTTCAAATCTTATTATTATTATCCAAAATTAACAAGAACACATCGAAGTAAGCAAACTTACAATGTCTCAAAAAAAACATTATTTTAAATATTGAAAAAATTTTGGTGATTTTTTTTCAAAAAAGAGGGGGGAAGCCCTATTAAGCAAGAAAAAGTGAGGGGGGAAAACCCCATTAGGTGTTCAACCCCAGAGCCATGCGTCATACAAAAAGCTTCTAAAGATAAACATCAAACCGCCAGCAAGAAAAAAAAATTCCTAAAAGTTTACAATTAGATCTTGGAGGAAATCATCAATTAACTCAAATGATAATAACGAGTAAATTAACCCCATCTTTTCTCAAAATTAAACATAGGTTCAAAGGTCCGACTTCTAATTTTCTCCAAACTAAGACATAGCATTCCTTGACAGAACCATTGTGACAAAGTGGGAGCCGATGTATCCTTCCACATCAACAAAATGGCCGTCCTAGCTATCAATGTAACAAATGCAATAACATGTTGGTCAGATAAAGAGATACCACGGATATTTTGAGGAATTATTCCAGAAAGCACAGTTAATTTGTTAGGTTGTAAATTAATTTTAAGCGCTTTAGAAATTGTCGAGAAAACTGATTTCCAGAACTGTTCCAATATAGAACAAGACCAAAACATGTGTGTCAGTGTAGCTGTCTCAGTTTTACATCTATCACAATGACTATCAATGTTAGGGAATATTTTAGACAGTTTCTCCTTTGTCAAATGGTAACGATGTACAATTTTAAATGGAATCAATGAATGACTAGCACAGATCGAAGAAGAGTTAACCAGCTTCAGAATCCGTGTCCAATCCTCTGTCAAATTAAGTTCCTTTTCCCAATCTTGTCCAACTCCTTAGAGTTGTCAGGTTAACAGATTAAATTAATGAAGGCTGTTAGAAGGAAAACTAAAGGGACAGGTTAGAGCTGTTACGTGTGGCAGGATCTGAAATCTAAAAGAGAATGTGGTTATGCCCAGTAGATCAGCCAGTGTCTAAATAAATAGGCATCAGTTAGTCTCATGAGACCATGGATTTGTGCCTTGGAAGGTTTTCAGGGTGCAGGCCTGGGCAAGGTTGTATGGAAGACCAGCAGTTGCCCATGCTACAAGTCTCCCCTCTCCACGACACCAATGTTGTCCAAGGGAAGAGCATTAGGACCCATACAGCTTGGCACCGGTGTCGTTGCAGAGCAACGTGTGGTTAAGTGCCTTGCTCAAAGACACGCACACTGCCTCAGGCACGGCTCAAACTAGTAACCTTCAAATCACTAGACGAATGCCTTAACCACTTGGCCATGTGCCAACACCAGCCAGTGTTTAGCTATCTCTAATAAGAACAAAAGCAAAGCACATTATGTGAAATTGTTGAATGTGATATGGTAACAAATGGTTGTAACGTGTTCAGGTGGAGGACAAAATGCTATTTCTCAAGCTTACATTGGCCCTTGTTGAAACAGTGCAGAAGACCCAAGCACCTCCGCACCGTTGGCCAGAAAAAGCGGGATCTCCCAGTTCTGCTTTGTATTCCAATTTCAACATGCCAGTCCATGGCCTCCTAATATCACAATGAGGCCGCACTCAGATTGGAGGAGCAACACCTTATATTCTGACTGGGTATCCACCAATCTGATGGCATGAACATTGATTTCTCGAACTTTTTATAATTGCTCGCCCTCACCACCATTCCCCGTTCCTTTTTTCCCCCTCTCACCCTATCTCTTTACCCACCCATCACCTCCCCTTGGTGCTTATCCTCCTTCCCTTTCTTCCCTAGTTGTCTTCCCTCTTCTATCAGTTTCCCACCTCTCCAGCCTTTTATCTCTTTCACTATTTGACTTCCCAGCTCTTTACTTCACTCCCTCCCCCTCTCCTGGTTTCACCTATCACCTGCCACCCTGTACTACTGCTTCCCCTCCCTCCACCTTCTTACTCTGACTTCTCCGCTTTCTTTCCAGTACTGATGAAGGAACTTGGCCCAAGGCATCAACTGTTTACTCTCTTCCATAAGATGCTGCATGGCTTGCTGAATTAGAACATAGAACCTAGAAAATCTACAGCACGTTACAGGCCCTTCGGCCCACAATGTTGTGCTAACCGTGTAACCTACTCTAGAAGCTGTCTCGAATTTCCCTACTGCATAGCCCTCTGTCTTTAAGCTCCGTGTACCTATCTAAGAGTCTCTTAAAAGACCCTATTGTATCCGCCTCTACCACTTTCACTGGCAGTGCATTCCATACATTCACCACTCTTTGCGTGGAAAAACTTATCCCCTTTGTACCTACTTCCAAGCACCTTAAAACTATGCCCCCTCGTGTTAGCCATTTCAGCCCTGGGGAAAAGCAAGTTCCTCCAGCATTTTGGATCTGTTGTCACAAAATGTGTCTGTAACTCCGCACCCTTCAGATTACCAGGAGACCTACAGTTGTACTGTAATGAGAGTAGGTGCGAATACTGTCAGGATGATGAGATAACTGAGATGGCAAAGAAATAGGATATGCAGATCCCAAGTTACATCAGTGTCATGGGATTATCAAGTTGGGAATGGGGGGCAGAAGAGGGGAGCATCAGCTGGAAGGCCAATCACTCCTGGGGTATGAACCTCTTAAAGCAGTCACCCAATCAGCTTTTGGTTTCTCCAGTATGGAGGCCACACATGTTGAGCACCAAATGGAATGCATATTGGAAGCTATGCAAGCAACACATGCAAATTACCTTAAGGCAGGGGTTCCCAACCTGTGGTCTGCAGGCCCCTCTGTAGGATCCTTGATACTCTGATACTTGGGGGTTCTTCTGGGAGTCAAAAATGGCAAGTCTTAATTCCAAGATTTCATTTTATTTTCGAGTACTATCATATAGGTACTAAGCAAACTAATGAAAAACTGAGAAACTATGCTTAGAGGGGAATTGATGCTAAATGGTGTAAGGTGGCACTTCTGAAAAATCTATCAGTTTTATAGATAAGAAAGAAAATTGCTTGGATAAGAATGAATTAGTTAATGGGCTACATAATTTTAAAAATTACATTAATTTTTAAAAATACATCACGTGGATAATGTGCCAGTGAGTGTGAGAAACATGAGTTTGTTAAAATGTACAAATGCTATAAAATGTATTACTAAAACAGACCAGTGGTTTCTAACATCTTGGTTAATGGTGGGGTCCATGGTATAAAAATGGCTGCCTTAAGGAATGCTTTTTATACCTGTGTTGGGGCAAAATGATTGGCCTTGCCTTATCAAGTGTTCCCTTGGTCTTGCCCTTTCTCCCACATAAAACTAACTCGTTTTCTCGCTTTCCCAGTTCAAATGGAGTGTCCTTGACTTGAAGCATTTACTCAGTCTGTTCAGCATTTACCATTTTTGTTGCTTTTGTACCAGATATCATGGTTGGCATGTTATGGGTTGTGGGCTGAAGGGCTTGTTCCTGTGCTGAACTGTTCTCTTGGTAAAATTAGGTTGAGTACAATAGTTGATTTTCAAAATTATCCTTTAATCCTTTGTAATAGTTCATCGGCTTTAATTGTGACACGTAGCATCATGGTTGGCACACTACTTCATGGTGCAAGTTGCAAAATCGATCATTGGGCGTCAGAAGCATGGTGACACCTGCGGGCTATGTTGGTCACTGATTACGAATGATGCATTGCACTGTATGTTTCGATGTACATATGATAAATAAGCTACTCTTTATGTCTTTAAGTCGCTGCTGCTAAAAGTACAAGTTTGAAAAGGCACCATTGTTATGTATCTTTTACAAAATTTAGTCAGATGCAAAACTTATCTATCTCCATTGCAGTTTCATCTCCTATCCTAATGAATGTTCCTTTTGTCTTGTTTTTCTTTCACAAGGTATTATTAGGACCACATCGTAATACTGGGGACCACGGAAACATGGGGTTTGAAGCTGGTGTTGCAAAAGGTGCCTGTCTGTAACTCCGCACCCTTCAGCTTGCCAGAAGACCTCTAGTGGTACTGTACTTGAGAGTAGGTACAACTACTAACATGCTGTTGACCGTATCAGGATGATTGGATGCTTATGATGGCAAAAAAACAGGATGCTCGGATCCCAAGTTACAACATCAGTGTGGTGGGATTGTCTGGGACGGAGAAGGATAAAGGCCAATGTGGTGTTGGCAAGTCTTGCTTCTGCAATCGATTTGTACGCCCTAAAGCTGATCATTTTCATCTTGACCACACATCGGTCCTCAGCACCAGTGACTTTGGGGGCCGAGTTGTTAACAATGACCATTTTTTGTACTGGGGTGAGGTAGCTAGAGCGGTGGAGGAAGGAGTGGAATGTCGAATTCACGTGGTGGAACAGACAGAGTTCATTGACGATCAGACGTTTCAGCCTCACCGGAGCACTGCTCTGCAACCTTACATTAAACGTGCAGCAGCAACCAAATTGGCATCTGCTGAAAAGTTGATGTATATTTGCACTGACCAGTTGGGTCTGGAACAAGACTTTGAACAGAAGCAGATGCCAGAAGGGAAGCTCTTAATTGATGGCTTCCTCCTCTGCATAGATGTCAGCCGGGGTATGAACAGAAATTTTGAGGACCAGCTTAGATTTATCACGAACTTGTATAACCAAATAATAAAAACAAAGAAACCTATCGTGGTGGTGCTGACAAAATGCGACGAAGGGGTGGAGCGATACATCCGTGAAGCTCACTCCTTTGCCATGACTAAAAAGAACCTCCAGGTGGTGGAGACGTCAGCACGATCAAATGTCAATGTGGAATTGGCCTTCAGTACTTTGGTGCAGTTGATAGACAAAAGTCGGTCAAGGCCTAAAATAATTCCATACTATGAAGCATTAAAACAACAAAGTCAACTAATAGCTAATGCAAAAGACAAATATGACTTCATCATTAGCCAGTGTGTCGTCCATTATAATGAAAGTTGGACAAATGCCACTAGGAAAATGCATATGAAATCTGAATTCCTGGACTATGTGCATCTCGAAGGAACCCCAAAGGCCAAAAAACTGTTCTTGCAGCACATTTTAATGCTCAAAGAGAGGCACATTGATCACTTAAAGAACAAGTACCTCAATAAACTTGTGCTAGCGCTTGATGCCCTTTTCCCCGATCTGAATGAGATTGAGAACTTGAACTGGACCATGGCACAGCAGAGGTTAAAGACCAAGCAGGACTTTGCAGCCTGGTTTGTTGTGCTGAGTGAAACACCCTGGGATAAAACTGATCATATTGATAAAATGGATGACACCCGGATTCCATTTGACTTGTTGGCCGGGAAATGTGCTGAAGATCAATTCAGAAAGCATTTAGAAAAGCTGAAGAATGAAAGAACAAGAGATGAAATGAGGAGGGCCTTTAAGGAAAATCTGTCATCGTCGCCCTTCATAACCCCTGGAAAACCATGGGAAGAGGCTAGAAGTTTTGTTATGAATGAGGAATTCTATCAGTGGCTCCAAGAGCAGGAATACCAAGATATTTACAGTAGACATCAACGCGAGATTATAGATAAAGCCAAGGATCAATTTCAAGAACTGCTTTTAGAATATTCAGAGTTATTTTATGAATTGGAGTTGGATGCCAAACCTAGCAAGGAGAAAATGGGTCTCATCCAGGATGTTTTAGGAGATGAGCAACGATTTAAGGCACTTCAGAAACTGCAAGCTGAACGAGATGCTCTTGTGTTAAAACATATTCATTTTGTATATCATCCAACCAAGGAGACATGTCCAAACAGTCAGAACTGTATTGATAGCAAAGTTGAGCAGTTGTTGGCTGCAAAATTTTATCGATCTTCAGATCGAAGCCATCTGAACTCTCATTCGGACTCTAATGCCGACAAGCTCAACCTTGTACTGCTTGGCAAGGATGGACTTGCACATGAACTGGCTAATGAAATTCGAGTGCTGTGTACGGATGATAAGTACGTTCTTGAGGGGAAAATGTATGAGCTGTCATTGCGACCAATAGAAGGTAATGTGAAACATCGGGTTAATTCCTTTCAGACACCAACCTTTCAGCCTCACGGTTGCCTTTGCCTGTACAACTCCAAAGAATCTCTGTATTACATAAAAGAGAGCTTAGAGAAACTGAAAGGATCAACTTTGGATCGAAAGGACAATCATTTAGCGCAGCTGCCTCTAACACTAGTTCTGGCTTACAAAAGGGAGAGTGGTGGAGAAACACTACAGACGTTGAGGAACCATGGCCAACAACTTGCCAACAAACTGCAATGCCTTTTTGTTGATGTAACTTCTCACAGTGTGGGTTCTGGACGAAATTTCAGTGAACTACAAATCAATCAGGCCCTAAAAGGCTTGTTAGACACTATGAAACGTAATTTGAATCTCGTAAGCTCTTCCCCAAGCATTAAAGACTTAACTGATGCAGATCTCCGAATAGTCATGTGTTTGATGTGTGGTGACCTTTTTGGTGTGGATGAAGTTCTCTTGTCCATTATTCAACCTCATTTTTGTAGTTCATCGCAACCTGGGAACAGTAATTCAGTCATGCTTGAGTTACCAATTGGAACAGCACGTAAGCGTGTCGAGCTATCTATTCTCTCCTATCATTCCTCTTTCAACATAAGAAAAAACCAATTAGTCCATGGGTACATTATTTTTTACTTAGCAAGACGCAAAGCTTCCTTGGCCATGCTCAGAGCTTTTTTGTCAGACGTGCAGGATATTATTCCTATTCAGTTAGTAGCAGTCACTGACGGGGCTGAAGGATTGGAGGGCGATGTGTCGCGGGACCAGGTTGAAGAAGGCCAAGAAATTGCTCAAGAGATCTGTGGAAAATTCGCCAAAATAACTGGTGGGTATTCCTTTCAGCACAATGTGGAGATCTTTGCCCCATTCTTCAGAGATGCAGCTGAAAAGAAAACCATTGTTGAAGCTTCACACATGTATGATAACGCGGCCGAGGCATGCAGTAATACGGAAGAAGTGTTTGGCTTTTCTCCAAGGCCCAGCTCACCCCTCAACAATTCAAATTGCTTTGATTATGATGAGGATATTGAAGGTCCACCACCTTATGCTGCACGGGATGAGACTTCCGGGACTCTGGTGATCAAAGAGCAGTCCAAGCTCTCTATGGACCTTGAGGGGAATGAAAACTACTTGCTGAGCAGCACTCTTAGTTCTTTTGAGAGGCTAAGTAACAAAGTACCTCCTCCAGTAAAACCAAAGCCGATGGTACATTTTGACAAACTGGTGAAGAAAATGGATCCCACTGAGGGGAAAGAACCAGGAAGCAAAGAAATGCAGAGAAAGTCTTCAACTGTAAGCTGGGCGCCTTCTGACGATGGGTCCTTCACCTCGGATTATGCAGAGCCAATAGACACGTTGGTAAGACCGAGAGGGGATGAAGAGAATATATACTCGGTACCGCATGACAGTACCCAGGGCAAAATTATAACCATCAGGAATTCTATTTCTGCCAAGTCGCAGTCGAATGGAAGCGGCAATGGATCAGATAGTGAGATGGATATTAGCTCCCTGGACCGTCAGAGGAAACTTTCATCTGTCAGCAAACCATCGTTGTACAGAGATCGGTCCAAGAAATTAGGCAAGTTTGCAAGTTATCGCACAAGCTTCAGTGTTGGGAGTGATGATGAACTGGGGTCCTTGTCACAGAAGAAAGCGGAAGCTGATTCATCATTGACCAAGGGAGAAAATTCAGCCAGTACTTACGAAACAGATGGAGATGAGTCAAAGCGAGGGAAGCTCCTTCGTAGCTTGAGAAGGCCAGCGTCAAAGGTAAGATGCGTTCCTTTCTCAGAATTCTTTCCAAAACGTTTGAGCAAACGTACACAGACTTATCCTTAAGGCAGGGGTTCCCAACCTTTTTTCATGCATTTACCTCTACCATTAACTGAGGGGTCTGTGGGTCCCAGTTTGGAACCTCTGTTTTAAGGTAAGGGGTATCATGTCTTGCTCTATTAATAATTAGATTATCCCCAGGTTGGATGAGATCTGCCCGAGGTTACTATCTGGAATAAGGGGTAAGCAGGGGTTCTAATGGAGATTTTTGTTAGCCGTAGATGAGGTGCCAGAGGATTGGAAGTTAGCTGATCTTCCTTTATCAGAGAAGGCTGGCGAGTGTTTGGTATTTGTGGAGAAATAACTGAGGAAAAGTCAATAGGAGGTGGGATATATGTATGTTTGGAAAGGCAGAGACCATAGTTAGCTTGGCTTTGTGGGGAAAATCCAGTGCCTGTAGTATGAATATTTTGAGGAGATGAATAAAAAGGTTAATGACGACAGATGTTTGATGTTGTCATTGTGAACACAAGGTGCTTGATGACGTCCTGTATGGTAGGCTGATCTACAAGGTTAAGACCATAAGATATAGGAGCAGAATTACCCAGTTCAACCCATCGAGTCAGTTCTGCTATTTCATTATGGCTGATTTATTATCCCTCTCAAAGCCATTCTCCTGCCTTCTCCTATCACCCTCCACCTTAAATACACCCAAAAACTTGGTCTGTACAGCCACCTATGGCAAAGAATTGCACAGATTCACCACCCTCTGGCTAAAGAAATTTTTCTTCACCTCTGTTCCAAATGTATGTCCCTGAATTCTGAGGCTGTCCGCTCTCGTCCTAGACTTCCCGATAATTCTTCCTCATCCACTCTACCCAGACTTTTCAATATTCAATGGGGTGCGATGAGCTAGTGATGGAAGGATGCTTTTCCTATTGGAAAACTGTGGTCAATGGTGGATTTTAGCGATTGGTACCATGGTCTTTGTAACTTATAATTACTAAATTTGCAGATTATAGAAATAGTTAAGTGTTGTGGACAGCAGTGAATCTGTACATTATAGATCAGATTGAATTTTTTCCTGATAAATGCAGGATGAATCAAACTGGGAAGTTTTGATTGGGCTAGCACATATTAACCCATGAGGCTTTAAGGAATGCTATCGAATAGAGTAGGGTTTCTCAGTCGGGGTTCCACAGAACCCTAGATTCTGCAAGAGTTTGTGATTTAAAAAAAAAGTGTTATTTTTTTGAACTTCGCACAATGTGCAGTGCCCATTAGCAATTTCATTAGAGGCCTCTCAGCCCTGTATGGTAATGCACAGTAGCACCATGTTTATTTGGTTGAATCGGTTTCAATTTTTGACATGAGATGGTGGAGGCTATTGACAATCAGTGAACACTGTATTGCACAGAGGGAGTGAATATTTAGCCAACCTTTGGTGGGGAGTGGAGAGAGAAACACCAGGTAATTAAGCTTAGCTTAACTTTCTTGAAAGGTGGATGGTAGGTTGATTGGTGAGCGTTGTATTGCACGGAGGGGAGGACAGTAGGCTGATAATTGGTGAGGGCTGTATTGCACGGAGGGGAAGATGATAGGCTGATGAATGTGAAGTGTGTTTTCAGAGCATTGAATGGACTCCTCCAACTTGGGCTATGACGTCAGCCTCTCCCTCCCAAATGACCCCCTCCCCCCAACTTCCCCTTGCGCGTCTCCAACTGACTTATGGGAGGGAACAAACTCTACTAGTGTGGTAGAATATTAAATCTACCGAACTTGCC
The DNA here is from genome assembly GCF_963921235.1 of Mobula hypostoma. NCBI lineage: Eukaryota > Metazoa > Chordata > Chondrichthyes > Myliobatiformes > Myliobatidae > Mobula > Mobula hypostoma. The sequence continues at coordinate 5,173,155 of NC_086106.1, forward strand.
TTTTGAAAAATTAAATCCCTTTTTGGCTTAAGCCAGTTATTTAACAGAGTATGTTTGTCTTATGAGTTTTTAAAATTTATGAAAGGGAAGGAAAAATTAATTTCAAGAAAGTTAAGCTAAATTTAACTACCTGTTTCTCTTCCCCCCCCCCCAAAGAAAGTTGGGCTAAAAATTCATTATCTACTTAAAAGGATTGACAATTATTTTACCCATTGACTTTATGGGCAGGTAGGCTAATTTCTTTTTGCTGGAATGGAGGAGGCTTGAACGGGTGTTCTAAAGTGCTATATAAAATATCAAGGCACATAGATAGGGTCTCACTGTCTATTACGCTGCTGACGTTTGGGGCAGCAATGAAGGTCCTCCATCTCCATACAGTTGTACACAGATATAAAAAGATTCTTCATCGCTGTTTCAGTTTACCATTAAGGGTTGTTATCCCTGAGCCGAACCCCAGATCTGGGGGACCGGTGGACTGCTCTTAGTCTGACCTCTACCCTTTGACCTGTTTGGCATGGGTGACCCTACCAAGCGCCAAAGCATAAAGCCTTGGCTTCAGCCAGCATAGCTCTCCGGGTCATTGAGGCACGCAAACCTTCAATCCTACGACAAGGTTGTGGTCCTCTTGGAGGATAGATAGGGTGTAGATGGTCAGAATTGTTCCCATGATTAGGGCTATCAAAAATGAGGGCATATAATTAAGGTTTGAGGAGGGTTTTTAAAAGTAGATTTTATTATAATGGTTAATACCTTGTATGCGCTTTCAGAGGAAGTGCTGGAGTCAGGTGAAATTACTAAGCTTAAGAGATATTTAGACAAGTGTTTAAGACAGGAAAGCAACATAAGTTATTATTCAAATTCAGGCAACTGGAGTTAGTGTAGAAGAGTAAAGACTAGCATAGAACTGGTAGGCTGAAGGCCTTGTCTGTATTTCTAATTCAATAACTTTTCTTTACAGTAAGAAAAATATATTATGTGATTAGTGGCTTTGTGGTTATTATTATTGTCTTCAAGTTCTGTCACTGTCATGCTTACCGCATTAAATTTTGTCTTTTAATTGCCACTTGGTACTCTGAATCAGACTTGAAGTGACTGTCATGTTTCACACATTTACATTCTAAACCTGTTTTGATTATACCTGTGGATTTTGAGATGCAAATTTCACTGTTGGCAGGAATAATTTAAAGTGATTAATTGAGTATTACTCAAGAAAAAATGCTGGGAAAAAAGCAAACTGATCAGTTTATGCAGTGTATTAGTGTATAAAACTAACCTCAAAGACAACTGGCATGAATTAGCAGTATTATAACAGTTCATAATGACAATATCAAGATAACTGTGGATCTGCAGCCCAAGGAAGGAAAATCATAACTACTGAGTTCGATCAAGTTCTTTCTATTTTCAATGCTGCCATAAGCCTGGTATTGCTAATAATTTAAAAAATAAATATTATTTAGTTAATTAATCATTTACAAAATTAACTAAAATGACAGTAATTTAAAAAATTAGAAATGTAGCTTGTTGCTACCAACTTTTCCATCAAATAAATGGGATTATGGGCCCTTCAGCATTCCAGCTGGTGGAGAATCTGCAAGCAGATTCCCAGATTGCATTCCATTGCAAGACCACGAATTTCAATGGCCAGAGTCAGAATCAGGTTTATCATTATTGATGTCTGTCGTGAAGTTTGTTGTTTTGCATCAATTCTATTGTATTTCTTTGTTCTACTGTGAATGACAGCAAGAAAATGTATCTCAGGGCAGTATATATTGACATGTATTTTGATGGTAAATTTACTTAGAACTTTGAGAAATCTGATGGTGGAGAGAATGAAGCTGATCTTAAAACATTGTGTGTGTCTTCAGGCTCCTGTACCACCTCTCCAGTGGTACTAATGAGATGAGGACATGTCCCAGATGGTGAAGTCCTTAGTGATGGGTACTGCCATCTTGAGCTACCTCATCTTGAAGGTGTCCTCAATGATGGGAAGGCTGGAGCTTTTTCTGATCCTGTGCATTAGTGGCTCCATAGAAAATAGTGATATAACCAGCTAGTGGTAGAATGCAACCAGGAAATTCCTGGATTTGACCAGTAGGCTCAGGATACTTGGCTTTAGTCCTGGTCTGAAACTTGCTGGCACGAGTGAAAATACTCTTAAATTTGTAAAAAAACTGATGTTTCTGGAAAAACTTCGACCAAAAGATCATTGTGGCCAATCAGAAGATGATGTACTGTTCCTCAAGCAAACTTTGTGCTCTGTGTACTTTCAAAGTAGTTTTAAAGAAGTAGATTGCTCTATAGGGATTTGACAGAAGATGTGGCCGTCATCAGTAGAGTGAATAAAATGGGCATACTTGAGGCCATATTTGAAGTTCAGTGATTCCATTTAATATCAGAGAATGTCTATAGTATGCAACCTGAAACTCTTGATCTTCGCAGACGTCCACGAAACAGAAGAAAAACCCCAAAGAATGAATAAGAGAAAAGCAGTAAAACCCTGAAACCGCCCCCTCTCCCCTCTCACGCACAAGCAGCAGCAAAGCATCAACCCTTCCTCCACCTGCCTCAGCAAAAGCATCACCCCCCCCCCCAAGCCCTTTTTAGTTTCCATACCACACAGGGATGGGATTCTTACAAAATGGTGAGGCCTGCATGAGCTTGGAAGTTGGGAGCAGCAAAGGCTATGTCTTGATGGAGATTCTCCTGCTCATGGGAACATCTCACCCTGTAGTCTATCATGCCAACTAGGGCTTCAGTGAGATTACCCTTTGTTAATTACCGTAGCTGGTTGTGACAAGGCAACTCTCTTGTCCCTAGCGAATCCTTTGGAATTCCTCTTTCAGATGCCTTTCTTACATACAGGGACCTAGCTTGTGCAGGGTACTTCAGCAGTGCTCTATTTGTGTAACAGTACTTGAATCTCCAACCAACCCGTAGATAAGGGCAAATATGCATCACTTGCTGCATCTGCTTGCTAATTTTTTTTGCGACCTGTGCACGAGCCCTTTTTATTGTGTGGTCTTCTACAAGCATCTTCTCTAGTTGAAATAACGGTCTGCCTTTAGGATTCCTCCCACTTTCAAGATTCAAGATTGTTTGTCATTCATCGGTATACAAATGTAAAGGAGAATGAAATCCGGATCTGATGCAGCCTAAAATAATCACAATAAGCAGAGAGAACACAATAATATAAACAGAAAAATATATATACTTAAGATGAGCATTATGTACAATCATCAGTCTATGTATGCAAGTGACACTCGGTGTAGGGTGATTCTGACAGGAAGTGATGAAGTGGGGAGTGTTGTGTGATGGGTAAATGGGTGGAGGTGTTCATTAGCCTGATGGCTTGGGGGAAGTTGCTGATTTTTAAGTCTGGTGGTCCTGGTATGGATGCTTCATAGTCTCTTCCTTTATGGGAGTGGGACAATCATGAACAAGCTAGGTGGGATCCCTCATGATATTGCAGCCCTTCCTCTGGTACCTTTCTGTATATATCACCTTGACGGTGGGGAGGATGGTGGCAATGATGCATTGGCAGGTTAATTACCCGTTGTAGAGCCCTCCTATCCGCAGCAGTATAGTTTCCATCCCATACAGGGATGCAGCTTGTTAGGATGCTCCCTCTCTTGTGCATCTGTAGAAAGTTGTAATAATCTTCAGCCTCTTCAAAAAGTATAGGCATTGGTGAGATCTCTTGACTGTGGAGGTTGTGTTCTAGAACCATGAGAGGCCGTGCACGATTTGTGCTCCTGGGAGTTTGAAACTGCTTGTAGTTTCCACTGCTGTGCTGCTGGTGTAAAGAGGGATGTGAGTGGTGTGAGTTCTCCTGAAGCTGATAATCATCTTCTTCATCTTGTTGACATTGAGGAAGAGGTTATTTACCTGGCACCAGGCCTCAAGCTCTTCAACCTGCTCTCTGTGAGCTGTCTCATCATTGTTGGCATGCCATGCTATATCAGTGTAATGCGCCGTATCTATTTATATATTTACTTATTGAGATGCAGCGTGGCCCTTCGAGTCGAGCCGTGCCACCCAACAATCTCCTGATTTAATCCTAGCCTAATCACTGGACAATTTACAATGAGCAATTAACCTTCCAACTGGGACATCTTTGGACTGTGAGAGGAAACCCGCGCAGCCATGGGGAGAACTTGCAAACTCTTTCCAGGCAGCGGCGAGAATTGAACCCCTGGTCGCTGGTACTGTAAAGTGTTGTGTGAACCACTACACTACTGTGATGTCCATAAGCTTCATTTGCTAAGAGCTTACCCACTCATTCAAGCTATCTATGTTCACTTCCAAAGTCCCGATAGCCCCTTCAAGGTCATGTTTCAAGTAGTTTCAAGTCATTGATAAAAGTTGTAAATTAAGATAAAGATTAGCTTTATTTGTCACATCTACATCAAACCATACAGTGAACGCGTTTGTGGCAAATCAAATCATTGAGCAATGTGCTGGGCAGCCTGTGAGTGTAGCTCTGCTTCCAGCGCCAACATAGCATGCCCACAACTTACTAATCCTAGTGTTCGGACTGTGGAAGGAAACTCGTGCAGTCACAGGGTAACATACCAACTCCTTGCACGCAGCAACAGGGATTTTACAGCTGGTGCTGCAATAGCGTTATCCTAACAACTATGCTATTGTATTAATTGTCAATTAAAAACTGATGGACAACAATTACTTAACTAACAACAAGGTACATTCTCATAGCTTAAAAAAGCCACATTTATTCTGTTTTCTCTGCAGTAACCAAGCTTCAGTTATGAAATCCTAAGATATAGGAGTAGAACTAGACCATTTGGCCCATCAAGTCTTCTCCACCATTTCATCATGACTGATCCATTTTCCCCCTCAGCCCCAATCTCCAGCCTTCTCCCTGTATCCCTTCATGCCCTGACTAATCAAGAATCTAACAACCTCTGCCTTAAATATACCTAGTGTCTTAGCTTCCATGGCTGCCTACGGCAGCGAACTTAGTCCAAGTTTGCATCGTTCCCTAATATTATATGCTCTTGTGCACCAGGCTTTTATGTGGCAAATTGTCAAGATACCTTCTGAAAATTCAAGTACTCCTCATCTGTAGGTTTCCTTCAATCAATTCTACATATTACACCATCAAAGAACTCCTAACAAATTTGTCAAACATGATTTATCGTGCACAAAACTATCATGATTTGGTTTGATTACTTTACTTTTTTTCTAAATGACTAGCAGTTTTTCTTAATTTGTTGACTTCTTATTGCCAGCAATGGGTATTAGAATAACAAGCCTTCCATCCTTTTAAAATAAAAATGAAGTCATATTTGTGATTCTCTAGTCCGCTGGTATCTTCCTTGAACTTAGTGAGTTTTGAAAAACTTCAACCATGGTTGCATTAACTCCACGACTGCTTTCTTTTAAAATCCTTACATGTGAGTCATTGGGACCAGACCACACTAAGTCATTCTCTTCCTTTTTATATCCAGAAATACTTTACTGTTTGCTTCTGATCTTGTCATATTTTGCCTCCATCAATTTCTTCCTCCTCAATCTCCCACTGTTGGTTTTTCTAAAATTCCCAACTTGTATTTATTTATTGAGATATAGCATGGAATAGGCCCTTCTGATCCTTCAAGCCACGCCACCTAGCAGTCCCCCGTTTTAATCTAAGCCTAAGCATGGAACATTTTGCATTGACCAATTAACCTACCAATTGGCGAACAAAAGGCATCAGATCCTGATGAAGGGTCTCAGCTAGAAATGAGAATTGGTTCTCCAGTATTTTGTGTGTTTCTCTGGGTTTCTGGTATCTGCAGATTTTCTCGTGTTTGTGAACTTACCAACCGGTGCATCTTTAGACCATAGGATGAAACCAGAGCACCCAGAGCAAACCCACGCAGCCACAGGGAGAACATACAAACTCCTTACAGACAGCAGAGAGTGTTGACCCTGGATCACCTGTACTGTAAAGTGTTGTGCTAACCACTACATTACTGTACCGCCCTAATTCTGTGTTGTTCCACAGTCCCTTGTCACTTTATATGCTTTAGTCCTTGATTAAATATTTTCTTTGACCTCCTTTGTTAAGTTAACAAGATTTTAGCAGGCATGTTCCTCTTTCTCCTGGGATCTCTTTTTCTAATTAGGATAAATTTCTGCCAAGTGTTTTGGATTAGCTGTTTAAATATCTGCTTCAGCTTATCCTCTGAGCTAGGTCTCGGTGTGAAGTGGATTGCATAAATGGTATTGGTTATGGACCCTGGGTTTTTTGACCTCAAATTGTATCTGAAATTCTACAATATTTTGATGGCTCCTCCCTAGAGGATCTTTAACACAGCATGATTTATTAATTCTACTTTATTAGAAGACACGGCCAAAACTAAACTAAGCTGTTTCTGGGGACGTTCTACAAGAAGCAGTCCCTGACAAATTCCACAAGTTCTTTTCCACTGTGCCTTTGATGGTTTGATCAGTCCAATAAATATCACCCATTACGGCATTTCTCTGCTCATCTTCCTTTTGATAGTTCCCTATTTATGCTTTGTCCTATTGAGGGGCAGCACTTGAAGGAATTGTCTATACGAGCACCTCTGCTCCCTCTGCCCAAAGCAGAACTTCCTGTTTCCGTTCCAACATGTCGGTCCACGGTCTCTTGTGCCACAGTGAGGCCACCCTCGGGTGGAGGAACCACACTAGTATTCCATCTGGGCAGCCTCCAACCTGAAAACAATTTCTTCTCATTTAAGAAAAGGAAATCCCTCCCCTTCCCCTCTCCTTCTATTCCTCACCCTGATCTTTTACCTCTTCTCACCTGCCTATCACTTCCCCCTGGGTCCCCCCTCCTTCCCTTTCTCTTGTAGTCCACTCTCCCCTCCTATCAGATTCCTTCCTCTCCAGCCCTTTACCTTTCCCACCCACCTGATTTCACCCTTCACCTTCGAGCTGTCCTCCTTCCCCTCCCTCCACCTTTTTATTCTGGTGCTTTTCCCCCTTCCTTTCTAGTCCTGAAGAAGAATCTCAGCCCAAAACATTGACTGTTTCCTCATTTCCATAGATGCTGGCCTGACCTGCAGAGTTCCTCCAGCATTTTGTGTGTGTGTGTGTGTAGCTTTGTCTATACATGGCTCCTTCCTCCCCTCCTCCCCCCCACTTCACCAGTAATTGTTGCTTCCATAGAAACTGATTGCACATTATCCATTGCATTTATTTCACTCAGCACCATGCTGATTCCTTGATGAACAAAACCACCTTCAACTCCTTCCCTCTTTTGGAATATGGCTTTCCCAGTGCTTGGTCACCTTGCAACCATATTGTAAATGCCTTGATAATGTGCTCAAATCCTGATTAAGTTGGAAGCTCCAGCCTTGTCGGGAGCCGGAAGTGCTAACTGCAGAACCAAGGTAATATTTGGTTGTATGAGCACAGCATGTGGGATCTACTGAGGGAAACAGCATTATAAGTGTTAAATAGCAGTTCCCTTTGTGAAGAGAAAACATGCAAGTTTTTCTAACTGTTCTAAACTAAACTTTAAAAAGGTACTGTACAAATGAATAACATGAAGCAAAATAGCAAAGACATGAGTACATTCTGAATTTTACTTTTGAGGTGCACTAGCAATTTTAAATGCCACACTGTGAATTTCAGCTACTTCTAACAGCTCAATATTTTAGCCTTTTTTAAAAATCTTAGTGTATGTTCCATTTCTTTAATGTACACAAGGTGACTGTTTCTACCTTTATTTTTTGACCCAGGTTCAAATACATAAGCCTCTATCTCCAGTCAGCCCAGGTTCCCTGACCTTGCCAGTTTTACCTGTTTCCCTACCAGGAGTATGTTACTCCCGGACTTTTGATAGCATGCTGTTTAAAAGGTCTTTCCTTTTGATCAGGTTTACGCTGGGGCAGGGGGTGCTACTGCACAGGACTGAAAGAAGTTGCTGAGGGTTGTAAACTTAGTCAACTCCATTTTGGGTACTAGCCCTCAAAGTACCCAGGACATCTTTAGGGAGTGGTGTCTCAGAAGGACAGTGTCCATTATTAAGGACTTCCAGCACCCAGGGCATGCGCTTTTCTCACTGTTACCGTCAGGTAGGAGGTACAGAAGTCTGAAGGCACACACTCAGTGATTCAGGAACAGCTTCTTCCCCTCTGCCATCCGATTCCTAAATGGACATTGAACCCATCAACACTACCTCACTTTTTAATATATATTTCTGTTTTTGCACGATTTTTAATCTATTCAATATATGTATACTGTAATTGATTTATTATTTTTCTCTTCTATATTATATATTGCATTGAATTGCTGCTGCTACTTAGTTAACAAATTTCACGACACATGCTGGTGATAATAAACCTGATTCTGATTGTAATGTATATGACTCCTTGTATGGTGCTCTCTCTGATTTCATGAAATAGCTTGCCCTCTGCATTTAATGTGAAACAGTGCAGAGCTCTGCTTATCTCTGAAACGTGTGATATGTAAACATCAGAAATGCTCTGTATGTGGAGAATATCAGGTTTATGTAATAAGTTCAGTACTGCGACATGTATGTCTAGAATTGCCCATTTGCAAAATCTTTTGAACTTGTTTGCTTCACTCTTGGGTGCAGAGGTAAGTACATGAAGCTCTCAACATGATCACAGGTTTATTATTGGATTGGGGGAAGGGGGCTGGAATACAACAGTCTCCTTTTGGTATTCCTGGATAATGGATAGCAGAAGGATCCAGATTCTAATCTGGAGCCCTCTGCACATTATTCACCTCCTAACATTTCTGCTTAAGGTCATTTTTTTTGTTAAAGGGTGCTGCCTACCCTTGCTTTTCAAAAAAAAAATTCCGTATTAATTGGTAATGCTGTTTTGACCAATGACAGATGGGCAATGCATTTATTTATTGAGAGATACCACACGGAACAGGTTCCTCTGGCTCTCCGAGCCGCACTGCCCAGCAACCCACCTATTTCCCAGGACAATTTGCAAAGGCCAATTAAGCTACTAACTGGTACATCTTTGGACTGTGGGAGGAAACCGGAGCACCGTGAGGAAACCCACACATTCCACAGGAAAGATATACAAACTTCTTGCATGGAATGCTGAAATTGAGCTGCAGAGCCCTGACACCCTGAGCTGTGATAGTGTTGCACTAACCACTACGCTTTACTACAAACAAAATGAATTGCAACAACTAACTCTAGGTAGGGTATGGTAGGTTGCAGAGAAGGCTTTTGACACATTGGCCTTCAAAATTAAAGTATTGAGCAGTAGAGATGGGGCGTTATGCTGAAGTTGTGTGAAACATTTGTGAGGCCTAATTTGGAGTATTGTGTGCCAGTTTGGTCACCTGCTTACAGGAAAGATCTAAATAAGGTTGAAAGAGTACAGACAAAATTTACAAGGATTTTGCCAGGTCTAGAGGACATGAGTTACAGGGAAAGATTGAATAGGTTAGGACTTTATTCCTTGGCATGTAGAAGACAGGAGATTTGGTAGAGATATAGAGAATTATAGAACATAGAATAGTACAGCACAGTACAGGCCCTTCAGCCCACAATGTTGAGCCGACCCTCAAACCCTGCCGCCCATATTACGCCCCACCTTAAATTCCTCCATTTACCTGTCTAGTAGTCTCTTAAACTTCACTAGTGTATCTGCCTCCACCACTGACTCAGGCAGTGCATTCTATGCACCACCACTCTTGAGTAAAAAAAAAACCTTCCTCTAATATCCCCCTTGAACTTCCCCTTACCTTAAAGCCATGTCCTCTTGTATTGAGTAGTGGTGCCCTGGGGAAGAGGTGTGGGCTGTCCACTCTATCTATTCCTCTTAATATCTTGTGTACCTCTATCATGTCTTCTCTCATCCTCCTTTCCAAAGAGTAAAGCCCTAGCTCCCTTAATCTCTGATCATAATGCAGACTCTCTAAACCAGGCAGCATCCTGGTAAATCTCCTCTGCACCCTTTCCAATGCTTCCACATCCTTCCTATAGTGAGGCGACCGGAACTGGACACAGTACTCCAAGTGTGGCCTAACCAGAGTTTTATAGAGCTGCATCATTACCTTGGGGTGGACTCTTAAATTCTGTCCCTTGACTTATGAAAGCTAACACCCCATAAGCTTTCTTATACCCTATCTACCTGTGAGGCAACCTTCAGTGGTCTGTGGACATGTACCCCCAGATCCCTCTGCTCCTCCACACTGCCAAGTATCCTGCCATTTACTTTGTATTCTGCCTTGGAGTTTGTCCTTCCAAAGTGTACCACCTCACACTTCTCCGGGTTGAACTCCATCTTCCACTTCTCAGCCCACTTCTGCATCCTATCAATGTCTCTCTGTAATCTTCGACAATCCTCTACACTATCCACAACACCACCAACCGTTGTGTCGTCTGCAAACTTTCCAACCCACCCTTCTACCCCCACATCCAGGTCATTAATAAAAATCACAAAGTAGAGGTCCCAGAACCGATCCTTGTGGGACACCACTAGTCACAACCCTCCAATCTGAATGTACTCCCTCCACCATGACCCTCTGCTTTCCGCAGGCAAGCCAATTCTGAATCCACTTGGCCAAACTTCCCTGGATCCCATGCCTTCTGACTTTCTAAATAAACCTCCTGTGTGGAACCTTGTCAAATGCCTTACTAAAATCCATATAGATCACATTCACTGCACTACCCTCATCATATACCTGGTCACCACCTCAAAGACCTCTATCAGGCTTGTTAGACACAATCTGCCCTTCACAAAGCCATGCTGACTGTCTCTGATCAGACCATGATTCTCTAAATGCCCATAGATCCTATTTCTAAGAATCTTTTCCAACAGCTTTCCCACCACAGACGTAAGACTCACTGATGTATAATTACCCGGACTATCCCTACTACCTTTTTTGAACAAGGGGACAACATTTGCCTCTGTCCAATCCTCAGGTACCATTCCTGTGGACAAAGAGGACATAAAGGTTCTAGCCAGAGGCTCAGCAATCTCTTCCCTTGCCTCATGGAGCAGCCTGGGGAATATTCTGTCAGGTCCCGGGGACTTATCCGTCCTAATATATTTTAACAACTCCAACACCTCCTCTCCCTTAATATCAACATGCTCCAGAACATCAACCTCACTCATTGTCCTGACCGTCACCAAGTTCCTTCTCATTGGTGAAGTATTCATTGAGGACCTTGCTCATTTCTGCAGCCTCCAGGCGCATCTTCCCACCTTTATCTCTAAACGGTCCTACCTTCGCTCCTGTTGTCCTTTTGTTCTTCACATAATTGAAGAATGCCTTGGGGTTTTCCTTTACCCTACTCGCCAAGGCCTTCTCATGCCTCCTTCTTGCTCTCCTCAGCCCCTTCTTAAGGTCCTTTCTTGCTTCCCTATGTTCCTCAATAGACCCATCTGATCCTTGCTTCCTAAACCTCATGTATGCTGCCTTCTTCCACCTGACTAGATCCCTAAACATCGACCGTATGTCCATAGTACATTTCCATTCATTGTGTAAGGGGTATAGATGAGGTAAATGCAAGTAGGCTTTTTCCATTAAGGCCAGGCAGCATCTATAGGAAGAAGTACAATCAACATTTTGGGCCGAGACTCTTTGTCACGATGAAGGATCTCGGCCCGAAACGTCGACTGTACTTCTTCCTATAGATGCTGCCTGGCCTGCTGCATTCCACCAGCATTTTGTGTGTGTTGCTTGAATTTCCAGCATCTGCAGATTTCCTCGTGTTTGCGTTTTTCCATTAAGGTTGGGTGGGACTACAACCAGCGGTCATGGTTAAGAGTGAAGGGTGAAATGTTTAAGGGGAAACATCTTCACTCAGAGGGTCGTTCGAATGTGGAACGAGCTACTAGCGTAAGTGGTGCAATTTCGATTTCAGCATTTCACAGAAGTTTGGATAGGTACATGGATAGTGGTATGGAGGGCTATAGTCCCTGTGCAGGTCCATGGGAGTAGGCAATTTGAATTGTTCTGCATGGGCTAGATGGGCCAAAGGGCCTGTTTCTGTATTGTAGTTTTCTATGACTTTTAATTAATAAATAAGAGTATATTTTCCAACTGCACAATGAAGAATAGATGAATATAAATAGTGTTTTTGATCTGTTACTTTTACAAGTCCTGATTAGTTCACCACTGTCACCATGCAGACAATCTCTGGAGAGTATTGATAATGGCTGGGGTCACCTGTCTTGTAAAGACACTGCCCAGAAGAAGGCAATGGCAAACTACTTCTGTCGAAAAATTATGCCAAGAACAATCATGGTCACCATGATCGCCCGTGTCATACGAGATGGCGCAAAACGACAATGACTTTTAGAGAGTGATTATCAGCATTGACTTGGGAGTTGCTCAGCAATCTCCGCTCTTGTCTAGTTGGAAGTGCAGTCTTCATCTTCAGCTTTCCTCCTGGAACAATTTGTGATCCTTATTTGTTTGCTATAGTTCATAAGTTTTCTTGAAGTGGATAGTTTTTTCTTGTATTCTTTTCATGAAAGTCCTGCATTGTGAGGGTGATTACTGAAGTCATGCTTGTGGTGATGTTGAACTGGCTGGGAAGAATTCCCAGGTTCTGAATTGGTCGATTGTCATTACTGATGAGACTATTTGCTGATCTCACCACTAACATCGGACAACAATTTTTTTTGGAAGTGTTACTTCCTCAGAATTTTTATCTTTGTGATAGACCATCTGAAGCTGAACGCACCTATAATTTCAGACTATTTATATCACGTAGGAGTTGGGAGGAAAAAGAAATTCACTTTTATTGAATACAATGCTTTTAATTGCATAATGCTGATTCTTTGTAATAGTTCCACTAAGCTTGAAACGTTTTGGCGTTTTGATGATTTTGGTTAGTACTCAGTGTCTGAGGTTTGTCACTTAAGTGTCCAATAATAATCAGCCAGTATTGATGGATTTTAGTTGTTCTGATACCATTTCTCCATGACTGCAATATCCTGGTGAAACCTTTCACCATGCTAGTCACTGACAGCGCCAAGATTTGCAGGGAAGAAGCCTAAATGGGAATGCAGAAAATAAATCTTTAGTGACATGTTGCACTTCATGGTTTTGTATGCTTGAGGTATGTTGTCAACCAGCTGCATGTAGTTGGCCAAGAAAATTTTCGACAATAGCATACGATTTTCCCCAGTCCCTCTAGATACTCTTCGAATTGCCTGTCATTGATGACTTGATTTGTGGATGATCAAAAATGCCTAACTTAATCTTGACATCAGTAATTCTGGCTTGAATTAGGATTTGAAATAACAAATATAGTTGATTTTAAAAGAAATGGTGTGGGATGGGGAATTTTCATGGTGGTTTTCATGATCAGCAGCCTAAGATCCATGAGATACACCCAAAAGTATTCAGGAAGCAAAATCTTTGTTGTCTAATGTGACATCTATTTTACCAGACGTTTTCTCTTATTCCTTGTCTGCAAAAGAATGTTATTTTAAAACATCCAGGCACACAAATTAGGTTAAAGCTAGTTTTAATTTTAATCTGTTTCTGATGAATACCTTTATTTATTATATGTTACACTAAATATTGTCACCTCCCGTTCACTAGTCTGTTAAGAGCTCTGAAGAATTGCAACTGAGTGCTTTTTATTTGAATGCAGTCTCAGAACGCAGATGTGTTTAGAAAAACAACTACTAGAATCTGCTGGCAAGCCCAAGCTCTCTCAAAAGATTCCAAATCTCAGCTCAAACTTTGTGCCAATAGGATTGCTGAAGTCCCACAGTGGAACGCAGAGATGTAAAAAATAGAAATAGACTATCCACCCCTCTAAGCCTGCTCCACTATTCAACGATCACAATGCTCTGATCATTGGCCTGAGCTGCACTTTCCTGCTCATTTTCCCATAATTACTGATTCCCCCACAGACAAAAAAAAATCGCATCTCAGCCTCCTGCATGCTCCCTTAGCGGGGTTAGTTCAACTGACCTGCGTTTTGTAGATGAAGTTGACATTGAGTTTGCATGCCTTGCTTGTAGACCCGGTTGCTTCTGTCTGGTACTGGATAACATCCAATCCCTAAGAAGTAGGCCTCATCATTAGTATGCATGCTTGGGACTGCTAGAAAGATTAGAAGCTGGTTGAAACAAAAGTGTTTGCTCTGCGATAGAGGTGGTAAGAACTATTCAGGTGGTTTGATAATTTGAAAGCTATTAGCTGTGGCCCGTATTGAATTTATCGATGCACTGTGTGCTCACCTGCAAGGTCAGCTTGCTGTAAAGGTGACTCTTGGCAAAAGTAATGAATCACAGTATATGCACAAGAAGACTTTCGAAGTTGGCATCTGTGTTAACCATTTGAGTTGAAGTTGAATTGCCCTATATTGTACTTTCATGGACAGTCTCCAGTCATATGGATTGGCAACAACATCTCCTACACACACAGACCCCCCCCCTCACCCAGTGCAGGTTGACCATGGAGCTGTGTGCTTAGCCCCCTGCTCTGCTCACTTTATGATTGTATGGCTAAGTACAGCTCCAATATTGTATTTCTTTGCTAATAACATCACTGTGGTTGTCAAATGAAAGGTGGTGACAAATTGACATATAGGAGGGAGATTGAAAGTCTGAGAGGTGTCACAGGAACGACTTCTCACTCAACATCAACAAAACCAGAGCTGATTGCACTAGACACAAAGATTTTGCTTCCTGTATACTTTTAGGTGTATTTTGTGGGTTCTGGGCTGTTGATCATGAAAATCACCATGAAATTTCCCTATCACTCACCATTTTTTGAAATGGTCTATATTTGTTATTATAATTCATAACTTAAGTCAAATATTGGCTGTAGGAGGAAGAAACTGGAGGTCCATGAGCAAGTCTTCCTTAGGAAAACTGAGGTAGACAGTGTCAGTAGCCCTAAGTTCCTTGGCATTAAGAAATCACAGGATCTGTTCTGGGACCAGCACTTAGAAGGCATGACAGTGTCTCTACTTTCTTTTGAAGTACGTGTAGATTTGGCATGTCACCGAAAGCTTTGACAAACATCTATAGATGCACAGTGGAGAGTAACCTAATCGGTTGCATCATAGTCTGATATGGAACAAATGGGAAAAAACACCTGCAGAGTGGTGTATCTACAGTGTGTATCACAGGCAGAGTCCTTCCCACCACTAGGTATATTTAGTACATAGAGCACTACCACAAGAGAGAAGCATCCACCCTCAAAGACCTTTGCCATCCAGGCCTCCTCACTGCTACCAATGGGCATGAGGTGAAGAAACCTTGGGATGCCACACCACCAAGTTCAGGAATTTCAAATTATTGCCCCTATAACCATCAAGCTCCTGAATTGGTGTGGATAACTTCACTCACCACTACACTGAACAGATTCTACCTCTTCCTATAGATGCTGCCTGGCCTGCTGCATTCCACCAGCATTTTGTGTGTGTGTTGCTTGAATTTCCAGCATCTGCAGATTTTCTCGTGTTTGCGCTACTATCTACAGTCTCACTTTCAAGGACTCTTAACAACTCATGTTCTCAGATCTATTGTTATTTGCCCAGGCAAAAGTTTGTCTTTTGCACCTTGGTGTTTGCCCGTCTTGGTCTGTTCATATTACAGTTATTTGTAAAATTCTTTGCCCTGTTTTTTAAAAAAAAGTTTCTTAAAGTTCGAAGTTCAAAAGTAAATTTTGTTATCAGAGTACATACATGTCACCAGAAACAACCCAGAGATTCTTTTTCCTGCAGGCATACTTAGCAAATCTATAGTAACTGTAAACGGGATCAATGAATAACAAACTCGCAAATACAAATATAAATAAAAAACAAGTATAAAGTAGCATGAAATAACAAGGTAAAGAGTCCTTAAAGTGAGACCATCGGTTGTGGGAACACCAGAAATAGAATGAGTGTAGTTATCCCCTTTTGCTCAAGAGCCTGATGGTTGAAAGGTAGTAACTGTATTTGAACCTGGTGATGCGAGTCCTAATGTACTTGTATCTTCTTTCTGATGGCGGCAGTGAGAAAAGAGCATGGCCTGGGTATTTGGGATCTCTGGATGCTACTTTCCTACAACAGCAGTTCATTTAGATGTGCTGAATAGTTGGGAAGGCTTGACCTGTGATGTACTGAGCGGAATTCACTACCTTTTGTAGGATTTTCCATTCAAAGGCATTGGTGTTTCCAGACTAGATTGATTTTCAGTCAGTCAATACACTGTCCACTACACGCCTTTAGGAGTTTGACTAAGTTTCAGATGTCGTGCAGAATCTCTGCAGACATCTAAGGAAGCAGAGATGCTATTGTGCTTGCTTCGCAATTGCATTTACACTTGCACTTGCTTGCTGGGTCCTCTGAAATAGTAACACTGAGGAATTTAAAGTTGCTGACCCTCTCCACCTCTGATCCTTCAATGAGGACTGGCTCAGGGATCTCTAGTTTCCCTATCAGTTCCTTGGAACGCACACATATTGGTGAAGGAACTCAGCAGGCCAGACAGCATCTGTGGAAAAGAGTACAGTTGACTAAGACCCTTCAGCAGGACAGTTCCTTGGTATTTGGTGAAATTAGTTAACTTTATGACTGCAGTACAGTGAAATAGATAAATATAGAGGGGAAAAAAGCTGAATCACAGTAAGTATGTCTATTAAATAGTTTATTGAATTAGTGCCAGAAAAACAAATTTAAAAAATAAAGTATTGAGGTAGTGTTCAAGGGTTCAATGTCCATTTAGAAATCGGTTTGAAGCTGTTCCTGAATCACTGAGTGTGTGCCTACCTCCTTCCTGATGATAACAATGTGAAGAGAGCGTGTCCTAGGGGTGATGGGGGTCCTTGATGATGGATACTACCTTCCTAAGGCACCGCTCCTTGAAGATGCTACTGAAGCTGGTACCCATGATACAGCTGACTAATTTTGCAAGTTTCTGCAACTTCACCTCAATTTTGTGCAGTACCCCTCTCCCACCCCCAACACCAGACATAATAGCAAACATCTGCACTTCATGGAAATTAACAGTTTAAAAATAAAGTGCCATTCAGCCGACTGCAATTTATCGCTAACTTTTTTTAACGTGCATCATAATTTGGAATGCCAGTCGCTGACACTAGATATATCCTAAAACAAATCATTGTTCAGTTTTAATGCTTTATACCATGGCGATATTTATTGTGTCTAATTGCTCAGGAATACTTACATTTAGTAAAGGGCAGGAACAGAAAAGTTTGTCTTTGTAAAAGTAAATACAAGATAAGCTTGCTCATGTCAACTTGGCCAAAGTGTGCCAGTTATCTTTTGCAACTGGACTGGTAATGCTATGTCAGTATCTATTAAAAGGACTATGAATGTTGAGATGAGCTTAAACATATTTGCCACAGATAGTTAAATAACAAAATCTGCTTGTGCAGGGTGAACTATTGGAGGTGGAACAGGAGTGTGGCAGCAGTTAAGTAGCAAGGGGTTCCCAGCCTGGGGTCCACAGACCCCTTGGTTAATGGCAGGGCTCCCTGGAATTAAAAAAAAATGGTTGGGAACCCCTGGTCTGTAACAAGGCAAGGATTTGGTTGCTATTGATTGAGCTGTCAGAAAATGGAAGAAAAGAATTTCTCTCTTCCAAAGATGGTTTTAGTATTATTCTTTGCAGGTCGATATTTAATCATACTCTTGAGAGTTTTTTGTATGGAAATGCACTTAAGAAATTTTGTGTTGCATGCATGGTCTGAGAAGCCAACATATATTGCAATAAATCTGTAGAGAAACATTTATTTATTCCCATTTTACCAACATCAATAAATCCTTTTTGGAATCAAACTTATTATGTTAAGTTTAATAAATAACTTCACAAAAATGGTGCTGGTTTTGGATATATGTACTGGAGCAGGGTGATGAATGACCTTATGATTTAGTGTTAGCATAACACCTGAATATCTCTCCTCTGCTCACCAGTGTCTCGTATCTATCTAATGTCCAAAACACAGCCAATTCCATTCTTTTCCTCAAATTTCTGCCTATTTTTTTCTCCTTGCCAAACAGTGACAGTTCATTATGCTGCACGTACACTTCACCTTGTCCCATCCCATCTCCTGTTCTTTGGAGTATATTTGTATTCGATTCCTGTTTTACCTGTTTAATAATGTTATTAATTAATTTTATTTTTTTAAGGGATGTATTTAAGAAAATAAAACATGTTTGACAAGTTTTGGCCCAGTGGCAAAAATAAACATTCAGTATCTCAGTAGTGTGTTGTAATGGCTAGGGCTTTTGGGAATCATAGTCACAGAAAAGTACAGCACTGAAACAGGTGCTTTGGCCCATCTCATCTATGCCGAAGGCATTTAATGTGACTACTTCCATTGGCCTGCTTCGGGACCATAGCCCTCCATACCCTTACTATCCATGTACCTGTCCAAACTTCTCTTAAATGTTGAAATCAACCTCTCATGCACCACTTGCGCTGGCAACTCATTCCACACTCTCACAACCCTCTTAGTGAATAAGTATCCTCTCACATTCCCTTTAAACTTTTCTTCTTTCACTCTTAACCCATGACCTCTGGTTGCAGTCCCATCCAACCTCAGTGGGAAATGCCTGCTTGCATTTACCTTATCTATAGCCCACATAATTTTGGATGCTTCTATCAAATCTCCTTTGTCGTCTACATTCTAAGGAATAAATTCTGAACTTCCCTTATAAATTGGGTCCCCCAGACCTAGCAACGTCTTGTAAATTATCTCTGTACTCATTCAACCTTGGTCACATCTTTCCTGCAGGTAGGTGACCAAAACTGCACACAATACTCCAAATCAGGTCTCACCAATTGTCTCGTACAACTTCAACATAACGTCCCATCTCCTGTACTAAGTATTTTGACTTATGAAGGCCAACATACTAGAAGCGTTCTTTACAATTCTATCTGCCTGTGATGCCAATTTCAATGAATTATGGACCTGTATTCCCAGATCCCTTTATTCTACCACACTCCTCAGTGACCTGCCATTCACAGTGTGAGTTTAATCAGTTTGCGCATAGGGTTAGCGCAGTGCTTTACAGTGCAGTCCCACTTCTGCCTGTAAGTAGTTTGTATGTTCTCCCTGTGATTGTGAATCCAAAGACAAACCGGCTGGTAGGTTAATTGATCGTTATAAATTGTCACATAATTAAGCTAAGATTAAATTGGAGGATTGATGGGTGGCGTGGTTCAGAGGGCCGTAAGTGCCCGTCCGCGCTGTATCTGAATAAAATAAAAATAAAATTAATATATTTGTGATCTGCTTTAATCAGATATTTTACACTGTACAGTTGTTTGGCAATCTTGCAAATTCTACATATTGCCAAAAGAATTAGTAAATACCATACTAGTGTTATAAAATTCTGAAATTCATTTGATATATACATAAAATACCATGAGTAATATCAGTAGCACTTCAATCACTTAACGAGGAAATGCTAAATTAATAAAGTTAGTAAATAGGGAACTTAGTGCAGGGGTTCCCAACCTTTTTTATGCCTTGAACCAATGCCATTAAGCAAGGTGTCCATGAACCCCAGGTTGGGAACCCCTGGGTTAGAGCATACAGTTAAATTTACTGGTTTGGAAGGCTTGATCGCATGCATTTCTCATTTTCCCATGACATCAAAAGAGGGCACACCTTTTCTGATTTTCAGGGCATTACCTCAGGAACATTTAACCTATTTCCATCTAAAGCCTGTCAAGTACTCTCCCACCCGGTCAACATTTTAATTCAACAATTTCTCAGTTTGCTTTATAACCTATCCACAATCCTGCTGCATCCTGTACTTTGCTTTTATGCTGAGCATTCTGTGTCACTTCCTTCATTATAATTCTTCCCCATTTTCCTCTTCGTTCTCTTGTACTTACCCAGTTTCATCTGAATCTCTACTTAATGTTTGTGCCTTAGGCTCTGGGAGTACTGATGGAATGAATATTGATGCTCCTGGTTTTAAAAAAAAATCTTCCCCTCCCCCCTTCTATTCCCCACCTATCTATCACCTCCCTCCTAGATCCCCTCCTCCTACAGTCCACTCACCTCTCCCATCAGATTCCTTCTTCAGCCCTCTTCCTTTCCCACCCAAAAGGCTTCAACTAATAACTTTCAAGCTGTCCTCCTTCCCCTCTACCCCACCTTTATATTCTGATGTCCTCCCCCTCCCACCTTCCTGAGAATGTATGTGGTATACAACCTGAAATCCTTACTCTTCGCAGACATCCACAAAATACAGGGGGGAAAATAAAGGCATCCGTTAGTCTTGCGAGACCATGGATCTGCGCCTGGAAAGTCTTCACTCTCCAGGGTGCAGGCCTGGGTAAGGTTGTATGGAAGACCGGCAGTTGCCCATGCTGCAAGTCTCCCCTCTCCACAACACCGATGTTGTCCAAGGGAAGGGCATTAGGACCATACAGTTTGGCACCCGTGTCATCGCAGAGCAATGTGTGGTTAAGTGCCTTGCTCAAGGACACAACACGCTGCCTTGGCTGGGGCTCGAACTCACGACCTTCAGATCGCTAGTCCAATGCCCTAACCACTTGGTCACGTGCCTACCCAAAAAATGAATGACTGAAAAATATCAGAACCCCCATAGCTCCCCTCCCCCTCCCACACACAAGCAGTAGGAAGGCGTCCACCTTCCCCCACCGGCTCTATCAAAAAGCATAAAGCCCCCCCCCCCCCACACCACCAACCAAGCAATAACAAGCTTCTACAGACCATGTTCTAGGATCCATCAAAAACTACTGTCCATCCCAACATTTTGACATTTCCACAAGCTCCCCCTCAATAATGAGGGAGGTAGAGATATCACTCCTGCCACAGCAAGAGGGGGAGGCTAACAGCTCACTGTCTCAATGTTGCAATCCGCAGTGCTGCTTATTTTGAGCCCCCCCGCCCCCCGACTCAAGAGTTAGCAGCAAACTTTCCCCATTAAGTGGGAGAAAAATTGCTTGACTGCAGAGGCCTCTGACAGCCACACCCGCTGACTCGATGTTTCAATCTCCCACGACACTTCAGTTGGTGATATTGGCGAGGGTTGTCCACAAGGCCCTGCCTTGAAGGCGCACGACTTCCAAACTGCAGCTGGAGATGTCTAAACGTAGGTTGCTCGGCGATTTCTGAAGAGCGCGAGTCCACTGTCCATGAAGAATGTAGTTTGAGCACAGCTGTTGATCACGGACTCCAAGTTAGCTTTCAATTAAAATGATGCGGGCAGTGTTTTTGCCAGCTGGGTTGTGGAAAGTGAATGAATTCTGGAACTTGCTGGTGGCAGTGGAATTCCGTAGAAGTTACTTGAGATTGCTTGAAAGATCACCTAAGTCACCTTTTTGGCAAGTTCAATAAAAAGGTGACAGATTTTCTTTTATCTAAAGTTGTGATTTAAATTGAAGGACATGCTGTATTGTGTTTATCTTTTTATTACCTCAGAATACTTGCATATGGTGCGATTTCTCTGGATGGCATGCAAACACATTACTGTATCTCAGGACATGTGATTGTAATAACCAATACCAGTTTTTGTTTTGGGCAGGTTCATGATAGCGTGAAGCAACAGCTTTTCTTTGTTGATATCTCCACTACTGGTCACTTTAAACTCTTCAAAAATATGTGAACAGTTTTTAAATGCATTAGTCTGTTTTACACTTAATAATGTATTTCCTACTTGGACAAATTAGTATGGAGAAATGGAGGGTGGGAACTGAGTACAATGAAAAGCACCCCTGGTGTATTGAGGAGGTGAAATATAGTTGCAAGAAAAAGCCACATTTTATGAGTAATTAATGCAAAAAAGAGTTCACAGATGTTTTCTTGCAACACTATATTTTCAGTTCCATGTGGTGCTGAGGTGGAGTTCAACCATTTATATACTTATCAGGGGTGAGAGCTTGCTGTGGTTTAATTAGTAACCATCACCATAGACCTTTTCAGTATTGAGTGGCAGTATCCCATCAAAATATCTTCTTGCCCTTTTGTCAAGTTTGTGAATCATCATCTATTGGGTATTACATGATATTAGAGGCACAGAATCATAGAAAAATACAGTGCAGAAAGGCCTTTTGGCCCATCTAGTCCACACCGATCCATTTAAACTGCCTAGTCCCACTGACCTGCATCTGGACCATAGCCCTCCATACCCCTTCCATCCGTGTACCGAGCCAAGCATCTCACGACCCTCTGAGTGAAGATATTTTCCCCCACATTTTGCTTAAATATTTCACCGTTCACCCATAAACCATGACCTCTAGTTGCAGTCCCTACCAACCTCAGTGGAAAGGGGCTGCTTGCATCTACCCTGTCCATACCCCTCATAATTTTGTTTACCTCAATCAAGTTTCCCTTTAATCTTCTATATTCCAAGGAATAAGTGCTAACCTATTCAATCTATCCTTCTAACTCAGGTCCTCCAGTCCCAGCAACATCCTTGTAAATTTTCTCTGCGCTCTTTCAACCTTATTTACATCTTTTCTGTAGGTAGGTGACCAAAACTGCACACAGTACTCCAAATTAGGCCTCACAAACATCCTGTACAACTTCAACTTGATATCCCATCTGTTGTACTCAGTACTTAGATTTATGAAGGCCAGTGTGCAACAAGATTTCTTTATGAACCTATCTACCTGTGCCACCACTTTGAATGAACTATTGGCCGGTTCCCTTTGTGCTACTGCACTCCTCTGTGCCCTATCATTCACTGTAAGACCTACCCTGGTTGGTTCTATCGAAGTACAACACCTTGCACTGGTGTACATTAATTTTCATCTGTTTCTCAGTCCATTTTTTCACCTGGTCCAGATCCCGCTGCAACCTCTGGTCTTCCTTGCTGTCCAGTACACCTCTAATCTTGGTGTCACCTGTAAGTTTGCCAATCCAGTTAACCACATTATTATCCAGATCATTGATATAGATGACAAACAACAATGGACCCAGCAGCGATCCTTGCGGCACTCTGCCAGTCACAGGCCTCCAGTTAGAGAGGTAAATATCTACTACCATTCTCTGGCTTCTCCCACAAAGCCAATCTCTCATCCAGTTTACTACCTTATCTGGAATGCCAAGCAACTAAACCTTCCTGACCAACCTTCCATGAGGGACTTTGTCAAATGCCTTGTTAAAGTCCATGTAGACAACACACACTGGCTTGCTTTTACCAACTTTCCTGGTAACTTCCTTGAAAAAAACCCTTAAGATTAGACACGACCTATCTGACACAAAGCCGTGCTGACTATCCCTAATCAAAGGTTCAAAGGTCCAATTTAATGTCGGAGAAATGTATACAATATACATCCTGAAATGATTTTTCGTTGCAAACATCCATGAAAACAGGAGTGCCCCAAACTAATGTTAAAACCCCAAAGTCCTCCCTCCCAGCTCCCCTCCTGCAAGTAAGCCTCGTTCCCCCCCACCGGCAAATAAAAGCATCAGCACCCACCACCGAGCTCTCAAGCGTTAGCAAAGACGCAGACTTGCAGCCATCCCGCAGACTTGCAGTTATCCCACAGACTTTGCGTTTCATCTGGTATATGACATAACCACCGTGTGTGTGGGTGTGTCTGTCTCTCTCTCTCCCGCCCCCCCACCCCCATCCCATCCAAGGGAGAAGGCGGTGTCTCCATTTTCCCAGCGAGCGGGGAGACATAACAAGCAATTTGTTTGTTTACGATGTTAAAAGTTCGTTACGTCGCTTTTTCCAAGCTCTCGGGTCCCCGGGGACACAGATATTTTGTCTTCCCTGACACACACGAGCCTCCTGCCGTGACACCGACCCTCAATCCGCCCATCTCCAGAGCCCCAAGACCCTAGGCCTCCAGATCCGAGTTGGACTCTTAGGCCAAGCCCTTGGCATGCTGAACAGCGGCCAGTTATGAAACCCCGAGAGCGGGTCCCATTCCTGCAAAGAACCAAAGTCAGCGTGTAATTCCAGGTCAGATCTTCAAAAGAACCCTGAAAGGGGAAAACTAAAGATATTAAAGATGGAAATAGAGCTGTTTCTGAAGATGCAAACAAAGGAGTCGCCGTTTAGTGCCATCATTGCTCCACTCCGCCGCCAGAAGTCCCTTTATCCAAATACTCGTATCCGGTTCCTTAGAATATCTTGCAGTAACTTTCCCACTACTGATGTTAGACTCACCAGCCTGTAGTTTCCTGGTTTATTTTTAGACTTTTCTTAAATAGCAGAACAACATTAACTATCCTCCAATTATCTGATGCCTCACCTATCACTAAGGCTAATTTAGACACTTCTGCTCTGGCCCCTGCAAATTCTGCACTTGCTTCCCACAAGGTCAGAGGGAACACCAAGTCTGTGGGGATTTATCCACCCTAATTTCCCTGAAGGCAGCAAATACCACTTCTAATCTGTAACCTCTGCTTTTCCTCACTTCTATAGACTCTGTGTCCATTTCCCAAGTAAATACAGTTGCAAAAAAAGTCCATTTAAGGTTTCTCCATCTCTTTTGGGTCTGGGCATAGGTTACCATTCTGATTTTCCAGAGAACCAATTATGTCCTTTTGCTCTTAATATGTCTGCAGAATCACTAAACATTCTCCTTCACCTTGTCTGCTGGGCAACTTCATGCCTCCCTGTAGCCGCCTTAAGTGTTCTCTTGCATTTCTTATACTCCATAAGCACATCATTTGTTCCTACTTGCCTGTACCTGCTATACACCTTCTTTTCCTTAACTAGAACATCAATATCTCTTGCAAACCAAGGTTCCCTACACCAGTTATCCTTACCTTTTATTCTGACAGGCACATACAAGCTTTACACTGAAAATTTCATTTTTGAAACTCCTTCCACTGACCAACTACACCTGCCCCAATCCACACTTGCCAGATCATTTCTGATACCATCAAAATTGGCCTTTTTCCAATTTAGAATCCTAACCTGCAGACCTGACCTATCTTTTTCCGTATTTACATTGAAACTATAAGCATTATGATCATTAGGTGTAAAGTGCTCCCCTAAACAAACTTCTGTCACCTGCCTGTCCTGTCTCATTCCCTAATAGCAGATCAAGTATCACACACCCTCTAGTTGGGACTTCTAGTGTAAGTACTGAAAATGAAAACTTCTGAACACATTTGACAAACTCAATCCATCTAGTCCTTTTGTAGTATGTGAGTCCCAGTCAACACATGGAAAGTTAAATTCACCTACTATAACAACCTGATGTTTCTTTCAGCAGTCTGCAATCTGTCTACAAATTTGTTCATCTTAAATCCCATGGACTGTTAAGTGGTCTAGAACATAGTCCCATTAACGTGGTCATTCATGCCTTGTTCCTCAGCTCCACCATAAAGCTTCACGAGGCAACTTCTGCAGTGTGCGTGACTGGTCACTGCCGAGATATTGTCCCTGACTAGTAATGCCATCCTTTAATCCTTACTGCCCTGTTGTGTCTAAAATAATGGAACCCCAGAATACTGCCAGTCTTGCCACTCCTGCAATCAAGTCTCACTAATAGCTACAATATCATAATTCCATCTGGTAATTCATGCCCTGAGCTCATCTGCCTTTCCTACAATACTGCTTGCATTGAAATATACACAGCTCAGGGCACTAGTCTCACCATGGTCAACCTTTGGATTCCTGATTTTTGTCTGAAGCCTTAACAACATCTGCCTCCACAAACTCTCCACCATCTGTTCTGATACTCTGGCTCCCACCCCCTGCAAGTCCAGTTTAACCGCCCCCCCCCCCATGCAGCACTAACAAACTTCCCAGCTAGAGTATTAGCTCCCCCCTCCAGTTCGGGTGCAAACTGTCTCTTCCACTGTACAGGTCTCACCTTCCCTGGAAAAGAGCCCAATGATCCAGAAATATGATGCCCTCTCTCCTACATGAGTCCTTAACTATGTGTTGTATGATCTTACTATTTCTGGCCTCACGAGCAGGTGGCATGTGTAGCATTCCTGAGATTACAACCATGGAGGCAGTCTTTTAAATGGCACCTAACACCCTGAACTGACTTTGCACAACCTCGTCACTCTTCCTACCTGTGTCACTGGTACCCATGAACCATGACGTCTGGCTGCTCACTCTCTGACTTAAGAATGCTGAGGACTCTATCTGAGATATCCCCAGACCCTAGAGCCTGGGAGGCAATGGACCATCCAGGAATCTTGTTCTCTGAACTAATGAATCCCTCGTCACCACAGCACAGCTCTTCTCTCATCCCCTGCTTTCCCTTCTGAGTCACGAAGCCAGACTCAGTACCAGAGACCTGACCACTGTGGGTTACTTCTGCTTGGTCATCTCCCCACCCACCGTACTCACTGGAATTCAGAAGAATGAGGGGGAAATCTCATTGAAACCTATCAAATGTTGAAAGGCCTGGATAGAGTGGATGTGGAGAGGATGTTTCCTGTGGTGAGGAAGTCTTAAGATCAGAGGATACAGCCTCAGAATAGAGAGATGTCTATTTAGAAAGGAGATTAGGAAGAATTTCTTTAGTCAAATTGGTGAATCTGGAATTCATTGCCACAGGCGGCTGTGGAGACAAAATCACTGAGTATACTTAAGATAGGAGTTGATTGATGTTTGATTAGTCAGGGCATAAAGAGATACAGGGTGAAAGCAGGAGATTGGGGCTGAGAAGGAAAATGGATCAGCCATGATGGAATGGCAGAGCAGAGCAGATGGGCCAAATGGCCTAAATTCTTTCCCTGATGTCTTATGGTCTATTTATTTACCATGAGGAATTCCTAATCATTATGCAGTGAAGACAGCTCATGTCCAAGGCTCTACAACATGTTCTTAATGTATGATTTATTACTTGTCATTATTAGAATGTTACTTTGCATTTGCAGTTTATTGTCTTGTGTACATTGGCATTTTTGTGTGAATTTTTTTTCATTGACTCTTCTGTTTCTTTGTATCTACTGAGAGTGCCTGTGAGAAAAT
This sequence comes from Mobula hypostoma, assembly GCF_963921235.1. Lineage (NCBI taxonomy): Eukaryota > Metazoa > Chordata > Chondrichthyes > Myliobatiformes > Myliobatidae > Mobula > Mobula hypostoma. The sequence goes on from NC_086106.1 coordinate 5,200,006, forward strand.
GGATCTCAGGGCTGACATATGCTGACATATAAGTGCTTTGAGCGAAGTTACTTTGGACTAAATTTATATTTGTCTATACTGCAAAGGCTTTTATTTCAAGTGTTACTGTAGCTGGTTATTGTCTTATTCTGTAACTATGACTTCACTGAGGAATTGATTTAATCTTATTCTAATTAATACATTTAGATTTTAAAATTATAGCATTTACTTAATGTCAGTTTCCTTAAATGAATTAAAAAAAATAGAAACATTGAAAGCCTGCAGCACCATACAGGCCCTTCGGCCCATAATGCTGTGCTGAACATGTACGTACTTTAGAACTTACCTCGGATTACCCATAGCCCTCTATTTTTCTAAGCTCCATGAACCTATCCAGGAGTCTCTTCAAAGATCCTATCGTTTCCGCCTCCATTGCTGCCATCAGCTCATTCCATGCACTCACCACTCTGTGTTTTTATAAAAAACTTGCTCCTGACATCTCCTCTGTACCTACGTCCGAGCACCTTAAAACTGTGCCCTCTCGTGCTAGCCATTCCAGCCCTGGGGGGAAAAAACCTCTGACTATCCACACGATCAATACCTCTCATCATCCTATACACATCTATCAGGTCACCTGTCATCCTCCGTCACTCCGAGGAGAAAAGGCCGAGTTCACTCAACCTATTCTCATAAGGCATGCTCCCCAATCCAGGCAACATCCTTGTAAATCTCCTCTGCACCCTTTCTGTAGTTTCTACATCTTTCCTGTAGTGAGGTGACCAGAACCGAGCACAGTACTGCAAGTGGGGTCTGACCAGGGTCCTGTATAGCTGTAACATTATGTCTCGGCTCTTAAACTCACTCCCGTGCTTGATGAAGGCCAATGCACCGTATGCCTTCTTAACCAGAGACAACATGCACAGCAGCTTTCAGTGTCCTATGGACTAAGACCCCAGGATCCTCTGATCTTCCACACTGCCAAGAGTCTTATCATTAATACTATATTCTGCCATCATACTTGACCTACCAAAATGAACCACCTCACGCTTATCTGGGTTGAACTCCACTTGCAACTTCTCAGCCCAGTTTTGCATCCTATCAATGTCCTGCTGTAACCTCTGACATACGCCAGAGGTTTTATACGCCAGCATTTATCCTCTTATTGAAATATTTTAAATGTTTAATATAATTAATTTAGTTATTTATTGAAATACAGCACGGAATAGGCCCTTCTGGCCTTCTAACCACACCACCCAGCAATTTCTGTATTTAATACAGGTCAGAGCCATCTCTACTTCCTGAGGAGACTGAGGTCCTTTAACATCTGCCGGACGATGCTGAGGATGTTCTACGAGTCTGTGGTGGCCAGTGCGATCATGTTTGCTGTTGTGTGCTGGGGCAGCAGGCTGAGGGTAGCAGACACCAACAGAATCAACAAACTCATTCGTAAGGCCAGTAATGTTGTGGGGATGGAACTGGACTCTCTGATGTGTCTGAAAAGAGGATGCTGTCCAAGTTGCATGCCATCTTGGACAATGTCTCCCATCCACTACATAATGTACTGGTTGGGCACAGGAGTACATTCAGCCAGAGACTCATTCCACCGAGATGCAACACAGAGTGTCATAGGAAGTCATTCCTGCCTGTGGCCATCAAACTTTACAACTCCTCCCTTGGAGGGTCAGACACCCTGAGCCAATATGCTGGTCCTGGACTTATTTCCTGGCATAATTTACATATTACTATTTAACTATTTATGGTTTTGTTACTATTTAATTATTTACGGTGCAACTGTAACGAAAACCAATTTCCCCCAGGATCAATAAAATATGACTATGACTATAATCTGAGCCCAATCACAGGATGATTTACAATGACCAATTAACCTACCAACCAGTACGTCTTTGGACCCAGAGGAAGCCCAGGCGGTCACAAGGAGAACGTGCAAACTCCTTACAGCGGCTGGAATTGAACCCAGGTATCCTGTACTGTAAAGCGCATACTTGACCACTAGGCTACTGTGCCACCTCAGTTTCCTCTTACGTTAATGAAAATTCTTTAATGTACCTCGCTGCCCAGCAAATGATCACATGCCAGAGGTCCATCTGAATTGATTCCTGACACTGGCTGATGTCATGAGTTTGTTGGTTCTTTGTGGACAGACTTCTTTAGAGGCTTAGTGACAAATACTATTGATTTGCTGCTGAGCACAAACCCTGGGTCAATATTTGATACACCAAGGGTGTTTCGCTGAGTTGAGAAGCAATTGAGCAAAACCTTTGTGTACCTTAGAGAAGCACATTTTCACTCTCGCACAAAATGCTGGAGGCACTCAGTAGGTCAGGCAGCAGCTATGAAAAGGAATAAAGAGTCAATGCTTTGGCCTGTGTACCTGCATCAGGATTAAAACATCAACTCTTTATTCCTTTCCATTGATGTTCCCAGACCTGATGAGCTTCTCCCAGCATCTGCAGAATTTATTGTGTTTATTCTTTTATTCTTTCATTATTTTAAGTAAGATGTGAAAATGCAGAGTTGTTTCTAGCATTTGTGTCTATAATGGGTAGTTGTCAGGATCAAAATCAGATTTAATATCACTGGCATACGTCATGAAATTTAGGGCTGGTGTTTAGGGCAGCCATGAAGGTCCTCATCTCTGGCAGCATTCACGGCTTCCTTGATCATGTCAGTAGCTTCCTCTTGGTTTCCACTACTGTCAGTCACGCCAAGTCCGGGGTGCAGACTCAGGAATACCTTGGCACTCGGATGTGGAAGGATTCTTAATTGCTTTGTTTGACCAGTCAGGGTTGTTAGCCCTGAGCTGAACCCCTGAACCTGGGGGACTGGTGGACCACTCTTAGTCTGACCTCTACCCTTTGACCTGTTCGGCATGGGTGACCCTACCAAGAGTCAAAGTATAAAGCTCTGACTCCAGCCTATATAGGTCTCTGGGTCACTGAGGCATGCAAGCCTTCAAACCACGACAAGGTGGTGGTCCTCTTAAAGGTAATATATAATAATAGAGAGAAAAACTCATGAATTGAGTAAATATATAGTTATTGCATCATGACATTTGACCAGTGTCTGAACTGCTTTTTATAAATGGTGTGGTGCATGAGTCTAGTATTAAAATCTAATTAATGAATTTTGTTGGATTCTGTGAAATGTCTGTTGCATTCTTTGCTTGCCTGCTCTTTGAATCTTCTCATTAAGTTTAATACAGAATTGTATGCTTTAATGCAATCACACTTATTTTCAAATGTACTTCACTTTTCTGATGTAATAAATTTAAAATGTGTGGGCATGTATAACATTCATTTTGTTCCTGAAATTTAACTTGTGGAAAAAATTTAACAAGCGTTGTGATTCTATTGTCACAGGTGTGCTCTGGAAAATGTGTGTTATTAAATGTACTGCATGTTCCCTTCATCTGCAGAAGCCGAAGACCAAACCAAGACCTTCCATTTCTAAGAGCACTTGGGAAAGCAATTACTTTGGAGTGCCTCTGACATCTGTGGTGACAGTGGAGAAACCTATTCCTGTCTTCATTGAAAAATGCATAGATTTTATTGATTCTACAGGTAAGATTACGTTTCTGATAGCTTATCTTGTTGACTTGAGAAACAATGTAAATGTGAATGTTGCGCAGGAGTTGATTGTGCATGGCAGAGAGAGACATTTTTTCTGACCCGTAAACAAGTTTTTAAATTTAATTTTCACATGTGTGGAGCAGCATTATAAGGGAAATGCCTTATTTTGAAGAACTATGCAAGGCCTGCATTATCTTGGTTAAAGGCATCTAGAAAATTGTGATATGTAATTTTGTTCTTGATATGGAATCAGATTTGTTCTGAATGGAATGTGCCAAGATGGTTCAAATAAAAAAATGATTCATATCTTTGTGAATGTTTGCAGTGTGTGTGTGTGTGGCCTCTGTTGGTTGTGGTCAACCATGGGTACTGTGCCTCTGGTAGTCACTGGGAGTGACTTCTCCAGGGCGCAAGCCAGGGCAGAGTTGATATGGAGATCCGTCTGTTGCCCATGCAGTGGGACCCCCCCTCTCCATGCTGATGACAGGTTCAAAGGAACGACAAAAGTCGATACAGTTTAGTGCCAGTGGCATCGCAGGGGTTGCCGTGCCGGTGCTGGGTACAGCAGACAACTGCCTTCAGGATTCCGACTCCGGATTTTTTTTTTCTTGGAGTTTACTCCCAAAGCCTTTCCCATGAGCGGGTATAGCCGCAAGGCAGCGGAGGTTTTAAATCGGAGTTTTCCCTCTCCTAGATGAGCTACCATTCGTGGTTAGCAAGCCCCATCTGTTTGCAGTATTGGCTACATTATCCTGGCAGTGATTTTTTTTTGGGGGATTTTATTTTATTGTGATGTGGCTCACAGTCGGCCCTTCCGACCAGCAGCCCCCAAATTTAACCCGAGCCTAATCACAGAACAATTTACTATGAGCAATTAACCTACCGACCAGTGCGTCTTTGGACTGTGGGAGGAAACTGGAGCACCTGGGGGAAACCCATGTGGTCATGGGGAGAGCGTACAAACTCCTTACAGGCAGCAATGGGAAATGAACTCCGGTCACCAGTACTGTCAAGCATTGTGCTAACCACAGTGCTACCGTGCTACCCTATGTGCCTTGCGCCCTGAGAAGTGACTTCACTAGAGCAAAGATATTCTTTGAAGCATCACTGTGAATATTTTTGCATCCTTGTCTTAAGCAGTGTCATTACTATGTAACAGGATGCTGAGGCAGTCAGTAATTTAGGTATGGGGTCAAGAAAGCCAATAAATACAAAGTCTGTTCCAACGGGACCAATTGAAGGAAGGTTAGAGTTGCATAAATATCTCTAGACATAAACTGCTGTCTCAGGAGCAAAATTTGCATGGACATTGACTGCTAGGTACTAGCTTTCATTTGAAGATAATGAGGCAATAAGACTAATGAAAGGGCACAGAACCCTGGAAAATGACCAAAACAGAAACAGTGAAGTGGTAACTCTTGGCAATTTATGACATTATCCCTCTGTTTAGCTCTTACACACTGCCCTCCATAAAGAGCAATATGTAAGGGGCTCACTTTTGTAAACTTCAGTTATTTGCTGGCTTTTGTTGCTTCCACCATTTGTGCTTTTTTTTCTGCAGATTGGGTTCTAATTCGTTCTGTTGCATTTCTTTGTTTTGTGGCTACCTGCAAGGAGACGAACCTCAATTAGGAGTGTACATAATCTGATAATAAATGTAGCAGGCCAGGCAGCATCTGTAGGCAGCACCTGACGAAGGGTCTCGGCCTGAAACGTCGACTGCACCTCTTCCTACAGATGCTGCCTGGCCTGCTGCGTTCATCAGCAACTTTGATGTGTGTTGCTTGAATTTCCAGCATCTGCAGAATTCCTGTTGTTTGCTGATAATAAATGTACTTTGAATAGGGAGGGTGAAGTGACTGCATGCTAGTTTTTTATATACATCAATGCAATAAGCCTGCGATTAGAAGATCCATAATAGATGTTGCTAGATTACTAGTAGCCAACTACCTGTTCTTGCTCATTTTGCCATAGTTCCTTAAATGAAATGCAACTTTGATCGGATGTTGAGCATGCATTTTTGTTTTGTTTTGAGCTGGATGGATAGTGCAATTGGGAAGCAGGCAATGTGAAGTGGGATTTCAGACATTTTGGATGCCTCAGCATACCTTTTGTATTTGTGTACAGTACTCTCAGGTTGAATACTACCAACAATCCTCAGTGTGGTTTTGGTCCGGATGGATGTATGTATATTTACTGCATGTGTCCAGGTGTCTGCCCTTCTGTTAATCCATCATATACTCTCAAATTACACCTGCCAGTTACAGGAAAAGGATGATGAAATTGTGAGAATGTTTATTTTTCAAGTGTTTCTTTTTCCGCAGTGAGATTCTAGTATAATAGTGTCAATGTAGTGCTTTATTGCAATGTTGGTCACTTAACTGCCTGTCATGCTGCTGGTGTTTAGGGCAGCAATGAAGATCCTCCATCTCTATCTGTCCTTCTCAATCTTCCCTATTGTGGCCCAGCTGTGGTTTTTGGTCCTCATTTCTGCCTCTATGATTTGTCGCCAAGTTGCCTTTGGTCTCCCATGCTTCCTCCGCCCTTCAGAAGTGCTGTCTTGATGGCGTTGACCTCTCTTCTCATCACATGCCCAATCCATCTCCAACATATTCTCATGATCATTGTGGCCATGTCTTCTCATTGACACTGATGGAGTAAGGCGTGGTTGGAGGATCTTCCGGAGGCTCATGGTGGAGGCCACTCTAAATTCTGTAAACATTACTAAAAAGAAATTATCTGCTTGAATTACAACTGCTGTTCTCTGGCAGGTAATGGCCTTTTTCTTGTTGAACAAAGAAAATTGCTCCTTGTTTTATCTTCATATTATTCTGCTAGTAATATTTCGACGTTATCCTATGTGCAAGTAAAGACTCATGGTAATAAACCATTTGGGGAACATTGAGAAGTGTAAATTTGTGATTATGGACACAAAGATGGTGTTTGTAATTTACCCTGACACAAGGAATATGAGTGGTAGCAGTGGAAATAACAAGGATTCATTCCAGAAACGACTGACTGTTTGGTATGTTGCTTTGGCTTCTTGGACTATGTTTATGAACTAGTCTGCTTCACTTTAGTTTCTGAGAAATAGTTTTTTTTTTCCCCCTGTCTGAATTATAGTGGCAAAGAAAGAGACAGATTATTACTGCTATCTTTTCCTGGAGTTCGGATAATTATAACAGAAATGGCTGCATACTGCAGATTATTTTCAGGTGTTCTGCTTGCTGTCGGTACATGTCCTGACCAGCTTTGGAAGGTGTTGAAATAGATCTGATCTGTTTGCAGCCAGCATGTTTAACTGTTTCACAGGACAGCTTTAACCTTCTAATTTCTCTACGTGGATGTGTAGCCCCTGGTATTACATTTGTTGGGTATGTCTTGGGGTTTGGATCTTTATTTTCTTTTGCTTTAGGAAGGGATAGAATTGCTTGTGTTATATTCCTGCAACTGTTTTCCAGTTGTTTGTCCAAGATCCATTTTTAAATTGTCATTGAGGTGTCCATTATGTCCATATCCTATTCCATCCATAATTGCCAAATAGTGCTACAACCACACATCTCTGGGATCCAGGGTTTGACCCTGACATTGGGTGCTGCTTTTGTATTCTCCATGTGACCACATGGAGTTCTGCTAGTTGTCTCTGCTTCCTCCTACATCCTAAATATATACCGGTAGATTAATTAGCAACTATGAATTATCTTGGGAGTTGGTTAGAGACAAAAGAGGAATTCAAAATTGGGTTTAATAGCACCGGCATATGTTGAGAAACTTGTCTTTGCAGCAGTGGTACATTGCAATACATAACCAAAAAAATGCTCATCACAGTAAGTGTATATGCAACAGACGCAAAATGCTGGAGGAACTCAGCAGGTCAGGCAGCATCTATGGAAAAGGGAAAACAGTTGACGTTTTGGGCTGAGACCCTTCTTCAGAACTGGAGAAAAAAGATTGAGAAGTCTGAGTAAGAAGGTAGGGGAAGGAGAGGAGGAAATGCAAGATAATAGGTGATAGGTGACACCGGGAGAGGTGAAGGAAAGAGCTGGGGAGTTGATTGGTGAAAGACTTCACACTTCATATATTCGTATTTATTCAATAGTTCAGTATGTAGTGCAAAAATGGAAATTTTAAATAAGTAGTGAGGTAGTGTTCATGGATTCAATATCCATTCCAAAATCAGAAGGGAGAGGGGAAGAAACTGTTCCTGAATCATTGAGTGTGTCTCTTTAGGTTCCTGTACTTTCTGTTAGTAGCATGTCCTGGGTGGTGGGGGTCCTTACATTTCCTTTTTGTATCTTTGAATCGATGAGCATGTGAGAGAATAAGTGGCAGGGGTACAGAGAAATACAAGGGGAATAGTTCTGGAATTCCTTTGTTTAGAAAAGGCATGTTCGAGATCAGGGGTTCCCAAACTTTTTCATGCCATGTCATGCCATTAAGCAAGAGGTCCACGAACCCCAGGTTGGGAACCCCTGATCCAGATAGAGCAATTAATCCTTTACTTCATATGAGCATAGAAAAATTAGGAGCAGGATTAGTTAATTTGGCCCTTTCTCCCATTCAGTACAATCATGGTTTATTGATTTCAATGCAATATTCTGGCACTTTTTCTATGTCCATGGACTTAGGCAACTGGAACTCTGGTCTATTTTTTTAATCTCCAGCCTAGATATTCCAACCACAATGAACTGAAATTGATCATAGATTGAAATTAAAACTGTGAGCCAGGTTAGAACTCCTTTATATACAGCCAACCCAGCCACCAGGGACGTTGGCAAGAGAATATTTTCCTTCAGTTAAAATTCCTCTTGGAAAGCATCCATTCATTTCTGAGAATGCTGTCTTGTTTCCACGTTTTAGAGAAGTAGCAATGGAAAAAAATAGTGTTTTTCTGCCATTGTAAGTTCAATAATTTTATACTGGTGGAGGGATTAACTCTTCAGGATATTCATAATGTGCAGAGGTTGTGGTCAGTTGATTTGAAATGCTTTTGTAAAAAAAAATGTTAAACGCAAGATTATAAGTACTCGTTCGTTCGTTATGTGCCATATCGTATGATGTGGGCAATCATGGTCTTTCCATGACCATGACTGTTCTGGCGAAGTTTTCTACAGAAGTGGTTTGCCATTGCCAGCTTCTGGGCAGTGTCTTTACAAGATGAGGGACCCCCAGCCATCATCAATATTCCAGAGATTGTCTGCCTGGTGTTAGTGGTCACATAACCAGGACTTGTGATATACACCAGCTGCTCATATGACCATCCACCACCTGTTCCCATGGCTTCACATTACCCTGATTGGGGGCTGTGTGCTCGGAGTCTGTGCAGGGCAGTTGACTGGGGTCTTCGCAGATATTTTTAATCTGTCCCTGGCCCAGGCAGTTGTCCCCACAAGCTTCAAGATTGCCACCGTCGTGCCAGTGCCGAAACATTCCACTGCCACTGTCCAGTTGCACTCACCCCCATCATTGCAAAGTGCTTTGAGAGACATCGGAACTATTACATTGGAAATCCTGTCTGCCCACTACCCTGGACCCCCATCAATTTGCCTATCACACCAACAGGTCAACAGAGGACGCCATCTCCGGGGTACTTCACTCTTCCCTGACCCACCTGGACAGCCCCCAACTCTTTAAGTCAGAACGCTGTTCATTGATTTTAATTCGGCATTCAATACTGTGATATCCTCCAAGCTGATCGCCAAACTTCGCCAGCTTGGTATCAGCTCATCCCTCTGCAATTGGACCTTGGACTTTCTCACTAACAGATCCCAATCAGTTAAGTTAGACAACCTCTCCTCCTCCACTCTCACCCTAAACACTGGCATGCCTCAAGGCTATGTGCTGAGCCCTCTTCTGTACTCCCTTTTCACCTATGACTGCGTTCCTGTACATGGTTCTAACTCCATAATCAAGTTCGCAGATGACACCACGGTGGTTGGCTTGATCAGAGGGGACGACGAGACAGCCTACAGGGACCTGGCCGCGTGGTGTGCCGACAGCAACCTGGCTCTTAACACCCAGAAGACTAAGGAGATCATTGTGGACTTGAGGTATGCTAGGAACCACACTCACATCCCCATCTACATCAACAGAGCTGTAGTGGAGCGTGTATCAAGCTTCAAATTCCTTGGTGTCCACATTTCCGAGGATCTCACCTGGTCCCTGAACTCCTCCATCCTGATCAAAAAGGCACAACAGTGCCTTTATTTCCTGCAGAGCATCAAGAAAGCTCACCTCTGTCCCAAGATGCTGACAGACTTTTACCGCTGTACCATTGAGAGCGTACTCACCAACTGCATCTCAGTGTGGTATGGCAATTGTCCGTATTGGACCGCAAAGCACTCCAGCATGTGATGAAAGCTGCCCAACAGATTATCAGCACCCAATTGCCCAACATTGAGAACATCTACCATAAACGCTGCCTGGGCAGGGCGAAAAGCATTATCAAGGATACGTCTCACCCTAACCTTGGACTTTTTACTCTCCTCCGATCTGGTAGGCACTACAGGAGCCTCCGCTCCTGCACCAGCAGGCACAGGAAGAGCTAAGCAGTGTTGTACCCATATTGTACTGTCTCAGTACTTGTGTGCTGTAGCACTTTTTTAATTCGCAGTTATTTTATAAATAACACTATTCTTTGCATTTCTGGTCAGATGCTAACTGCATTTCATTGGCTTTGTAACTATACTCAGCACAATGACAATAAAGTTGAATCTAATCTAATCTACATTTTGCCCGAGGGTGACCTGCAGGCCAGTGGAGGGAAGGAGCACCTTACACCACCTTTGTTTGAGATGTATCTTCACTTCGCCACCCAAATGCATTTAGCAATAAATCCAGTGCTGTCATTATTATGTAATATGCTTTTTGAATTCTTTGTAGCAAATTGTTCAGATTAGTTATAGATCCATTCTTTTCTCTTCCATAAAGTTTATATAGTATCTATAGCTGTAACTAAAATGTAAAAGGACTAACTTGGCAGTTGTATGATTAGTTTGCCAATATTGAGGCATATACATTTTGTGCAAGTCTGCCTTCAAGTTACAGTCATAGTCATATTTTATTGATCCCGGGAGAAATTGGTTTTCGTTACAGTTGCACCATAAATAATTAAATAGTAATAAAACCATAAATAATTAGACAGTAATATGTAAATTGTGCCAGGAAATAAGTCCAGGACCAACCTATTGGCTCAGGGTGTCTGACCCCCCAAGGGAGGAGTTGTAAAGTTTGATGGCCACAGGCAGGAATGACTTCCTATGACGCTCTGTGTTGCATCTCGGTGGAATGAGTCTCTGGCTGAATGTACTCCTGTGCCGAACCAGTACATTATGTAGTGGATGGGAGACATTGTCCAAGATGGCGTGCAACTTGGACAGCATCCTCTTTTTAGACACCACCGACAGAGAGTCCAGTTCCATCCCCACAACATCACTGGCCTTACGAATGAGTTTGTTGATTCTGTTGGTGTCTGCTACCCTCAGCCTGCTGCCCCAGCACACAACAGCAAACATGATTGCACTGGCCACCACAGACTCGTAGAACATCCTCAGCATCATCCGGCAGATGTTAAAGGACCAGAGTCTCCTCAGGAAATAGAGATGGCTCTGACCCTTCTTGTAGACAGTTTGCATTTACTCTATCTATACCCCTCATAATTTGTAAAACTCCTATCAAATCATCTGTGCATCATGGAACAAAAAGTTCAAAGTTCAAAATAAATATTATTGAAGTACATATATGTCACCATATATAATGCTGAGATTCATTTTTCTGTGGGCTTTCTCAGCAAATCTATAGAATAGTGACTAGAACAGGATCACTGAAAGATTAACCAGAATGCAGAAGACAACAAACTGTGCAAATATAAATAAGTAATAATAAATAACAAGAACATAAGATAACGAGATAGAAAGTCCTTAAAGTGAGACCATTGGCTGTAGGAACATTTCAATGATGGGACAAGTTAATGTAGATATTCAAGAGTCTGGCCCTGTCCTATTTAACTTTTCCCTATAAGCTCAGGACTTTGTGTCCCGGCAACATGCTTGTACATTTTCTCTGTACTCTTTCAGTCTTATTCATATCTTTCATGTAGGCAGGTGACCAAATCTGCACACAGTACTCCAAATTAGGCCTCACTAACATCTTACACAGCTTCAACATAACATCCCATCTTCTGTACGTAATACTTTGATTCCTCTAGGTACTGAATTATGAGATTCATTTCAAGTATTTATTTTAAGCTTTGCATACTGATGAATGTTGCAAAGCCATTGGAATGAACCATCCTGAAGTGTTGTTTATTCATCTGTGGTATTAGATCACTTGTGTTGTGTTAGATGGTCTTGATAGGTCAGAACAGGTGTGTTTTATAACGCATTGAACTAGTATAACAAACTTGGCTGTGCCTGGGATTTCTCCTAAACGGTGTTTTCCAGTGCACTGTTTTCTCATCCAGGAGAATTATTGGTCTTGTTAAGTGCTGAAAGCCCCCAGCCTCATGTGTTACTGCCCTTTATGCTGCTGGTGCTAAGGACATCACTGAAGGTCACCCCTCTCGGTGGTATTCAGGGCTTCCTTCATCATCTCTGTCGCTTTCTCGCGGTTTCCATTACTGTCAGTAATGCTAATCCTGGGTGGAAACAGGAATGCCATCACACACAGATACAGAAAGATTCTTCATTGCTGTTTCCATAATAGTTTTGCTTTACCAATTAGGGTTGTTAGCCCTGATCTGAACCCCCGAACCTGGAGGACCAGTGTGCCTCTACTGTTTGACTTGTTTGGCATGGGTGACCGGAGCAAGAGCTAAAGGATAAAAGTCCAGACTCCAGACAACATAGTTCTGTGGGTCGTTGAGGCATGCAGGCCTCCAAACCCTACAACAGGGATATGACCCCAGCTTCATATTTCACTATTAATTAATGTCCATTTGACTTTGATAGTGAATTTGGATGCAGAAAAGGAAAATTACTCATCTTGTTGTACACATCAGGAGATGTGTACAACAAAAATTTGTCAAACAACAACCTGGCATAGTAGTCCTCACAGAATGCTGCATATAATGTGCCAGATTCCTTCATGACAATCTCTGGGTGCTGACTGTTCCACTGTAGGAAAAGGTGTATCAAAATTCACTAGCAAAGACAATAGCCATTAATATTAAAGTATACTATTTGGGTGGTGTGTGAACATTGAGTCTGTCAATTAACCTACCAACTGGTCTTTGGACTATGGGAGGAAACTGGAGCACCCAAAGGAAACCCATGCAAATATGGGGAGAATCTACAAACTCCTTACAGGTAGTGGCGCGAGTTGAACTAGGGTCGCTCGACTGTAAAGTGTTGTGCTTACCACTGTGCCGCGCCAAATTATCACTTCAGAATTGGACACCTGAGCCTCTATAATCTTATCAGTAGCAGCAGAGCCGTCCAGCATCACAATTTGCGAAGTCGCCTGGGATGTCCTTGCTGTTTACTGTGGAGTCAAGGAATCAACCCTGAATTCAATGAGCAGCTCACATTGGGAGCTTAAAGGACACATTTGTCAGATGGGATTGGCAGTTTGAGTTGCTTCACTCAATTTCAGCATTCAAGCAAAGTTTGGAGAGGTACGTGGAGGACAGGGTGGTAAGGTTCAGGTTGATGAGAGTAGGCAATTTAAAAGGATTCGGCATGGACTAGGTGGGCTGAAAAGCTTGTTTCTGTGCTGAACTAGTTTATGACTCTGACTCTAAATTTAAACACTATCTAAATATTTTTATGTTGGAAGGATTAAAATTTTGGGCAGAAAATGTTCTAAATTTTGCTGGATTAACACCCTTTGATAACTTGATTGAAAAGTGGACTTAAAATGCCTCAAGTTGTTCAAAAGAAGGAAATACAAATACTGGCATATATACAGTATATTATATATAATAGCTTGGGTGTGGCTACAATGCCTTCAGCTAATTCAGGATCTCCTGAACTGTAAAAACAATATGCAAGCATTCAGCTGCTCAGCTGGTAGGTTAGATTTGGTGCATTAAAATTGCTTCCTGTTAGCAGCTCATGATACACACTGGCTTTATATTTGAGAGCCAGATTTTGTGTCAGCAATGGATGGTTGTGCAGACACCAGCTTTCTAGCTGGTTCCTGTTTTTGAACAATGACATCCAGACAGGGTGACTGAAATCAGTCTGTGGGTTTATTAGAAAAATTGGCAGTATTTTACAGGGAACACTTTCTTTTTTTTTTGTATTCAGTCAGATGATGAGCTCCTGAACTGTTTCTAAGGTGTAGATATTTTAGAGGAATTTGTCAATTATTCAGCCTTGCCTACAACATGTGAAGATCAGCCAGACTGGGAGTTGTTTCCCTTTGGGAATTTCCTCAGTCATCTGATCCTTTCTTGATGTAATTACTGCAGGAACATGGAGCATGCAAACCAGCACTTTTGGCCTTCTCATTCTGAAATTTATTATTTAGAAATACAGCATGGAGCAGGCCCTGTTGGCCCAACAAGCCCCACTGCCCAGCAACATTCCCTCTCAGGTGTTTGCCGCGCACGCATCTTTTGCTACTAGCGCGCAAGGAATTTGCGTCATGAAAGATGGACTTTTGGCCCAAGGAGCTCAGGAACCGCCGCCCGCAGCCGCTGCTGCTGAATTTGCAGTATTTCTGTTCCGTTCACAGATGCCGTTAACGTATTGAAATTAATGGATTAATAATTCTCAAATTGCTTTCCCCAAATTTATGTTTACCCTGGCATTCTCCTGACTCAGGACTCAGTAGCAGCCACAGGCGGTGGTTCCTGAGCTCCCTAGCTCCCCGGGTCCTAAAGTCCATCACGACACACATTTTTTGCTCATAGTCAGAAGTTGTGTGTGCACACACACCTTACAGGGAACATTGCTCCCCAACAACTTATGTATTTAGCCCTAATCTAATCATGGCACAATTTACAATGACCAGTAGACCTACTAACCAGTACATCTTTGGGCTGTGGGGGGAAACCAGAGCACCTGGAGGAAATCTGTGTACTGATGGGAACGGTTTACAAACTTCTTGCAGACAACATCGGATTTAACTCTGAACTCTTAATACCCCGATCTACATAGCTAACCATTACACTACAGTGGCACCCTCATTCCATAAACTGGCATCATACAGTTCTGTCCTCTTCATACATTTCTTCCTGGCTGAAGAGTTCTGTGTTTCTTTCTAAGTATTAAGTACATAATTCTATAAATGGCATATCAAGTCCTGTGCTTTTGCCTGGTCAGAGTTGGTCTGATTCCACTCTATCCAGTTCTGTTCTTTGGCATGTAAAGTTATTCCCCAGATCGGGTAGGAACAAACCAGGAAATAGGAATGGAATTTGATACAGTCTTTGCTGGATTAGGAGGAATATCTCTTTGCAATTTGCTTAACCTGTGTAATTTGACACATTCTCGGAGAGCAGAGGAAGACATTTTGAGCCCAGTACTTTTGATTGAAAAGAGGAAATCTCAAGTTATCTAAGGACAGTGGTAAACTCAGCAATACTTTTAGAATATTGCAGTTTGATTTCATTTTTTCCTTTAATATTTTTACATTTAGTGTTTTCTTTTATTTCTAGTATTTTGAAAGCCATTGTTTATGTTGAAGATGAACCAAATTTAGACAAAATTAGAACCTGAAAGTCATTAATGCATTTTGACTTTTGAAAGCTGTTTATTATTGTGGAATAATACCACATTTGTATATACCTCCTGTATATAATGGCCACTGAATGTATGCTTGTGGTCTTCTGTTGGTGTAGCCCATCCACTTCAAGGTTCGATGTGTTGTGTGTTCAGACTTACTCTTCTGTGTGTCAGACACCACTGTTGTAATAGATGATTATTTGCATTACTGTCGCCTTCCTGTCGGCTTGAACCAGTCAGGCCATTCTCCTCCAACCTCTCTCATTAACAAGACGCTTTCACCCACACTGGATGTTTCACAGTTCACTGGATGGATCACAGGAGATCAGCAGTTTCTGAGGCACTCAAACCACCCCGTCTGGCACCAACAATCATTCCACACTCAAAGTCACTCAGATCATATTCCTTCCAGATTTTGACATTTAGTCTAAACAACAACTGGACCTCTTGACCATGTCTGCATGCTTTTATCCATTGAGTTGCTGCCATATGATTGGCTGATTAGATATTTGCATTACTGAGCAGCTGTACAGGTGAACTTAATAAAATGGCCACTAAGTGTGTCTGTATATTTGCTGTTGCTATGAACAAGGTCACAGAGTGCTGATAAAGAATAGAGTTATTTTGATTTTCTTAGATGGCATACTGTGTTATTCTTCAAAATGCTGAAACACTTGGCTGATATTTGCGATTGGTTTCATCCTGTAAAATGGGACGGTAGGGATTTTTAGTTTTGTAAAGCTTCTGTACAATGGCAGGTTCATAGTCAGTATGTTGTCGCAGTTTTGTAGATGTTCAGTTCTTTTGATGTTAACAAAAATGCTGTTAACATGGCATATTCTTGTGGGAAATTGAACTGTCAAGTTTCCATTGAAATTTTTCCAGTGTAACTGAGGATGTACTGGTATTGGATTTGCTTTTCAGTTTGTGAATTGAATTTGCTGCATGCAAAATTCAGGGTATTGGTTGCATCAGACTGCAATGATATAGTTCTTTTAAAAGTAAGTATTTTCTGTAGTTGTATATTCAGAACTGTATAAAGTCTTAGATGCAAATTAATAGCTACTAAATGCCTTAGACCTTTGCACAGTACTGTAGTAACTTTAAATATGGCACTGTACCACAAAAAAATTTCATGACATATGTGAGTGATGATAATCCTGATTCCGAGAGTGGGAAGGGGCAGGGAGAGGGGAATCATAGTTGGGAAAAGGGGAAGGTGCGGGAAGCACTGGAGAGACATTCTGTAATGATTAATAAGCAAATTGTTTAGAATCAAATGACCTTGCATGGTATCTCGGGGCTGGGCGTGTCTGCACCCACACCACTCCCTACCCCAGCTCTCCTCTGCCAGCTGACCCAGACCTCTCCTGTGGCGCTCCAACTTCACCAGTCCCAACATCCTGTGCTCCCTCCTGCCAGATTAACAAACTCGCCCTCCGCCCCTCCACATTGACAAATGCAGTACTGTGCAAAAGCACATGCATGTAGCTGTAGTTATAGTACATCATTATATAATGATTTATGATTTAATTTTTTTAATATTTACTCTTTATTTGTACTCCAGGGAATGCGAAGCGCAGAATCAAATATCGCTGTGATGATTGTACGCTGTAGTATCAATTGTTTGGCGACAATAAAATATAAAGTACTGTAGTTGGGCTCACAATTTGCATTGCATTGATTATCAACTGCTATTTAATTTGAGTTCCCTTTCAATGGGGCATTTAATAAAATACTGCACTCTCTGCCATAGGCAATGTGTAGCAAAGAGTAATACTTACAAGCAAGAACGGGGCTACAATGGCTCCACACACTCCAGCATAGACAGCTTGAGTAACACTTGAAAGCAATTAAATATATTTTTTAAAAAGGATTATGGTTACACACACCGCAAAACTACCTGATGATGTCACTTGCTCAAATTGCAGTCTAGCTGGTCTGTGAGGGATGGGAAGCGGCAATGAGGAGTCACTAAGAGGTACGGACTATTCTAGTACAGATGAAAGGGAACAAGAACTGCCATTCTGAAGAATCCAACAATATGAATGTTTTCTGATGCAGTTCCATTAGAATAAAAGCTGTCAGCATATTTGCAGGATATTGACAAAAGATTGCTGTTAGTACCTGAAATATATTTCAAAGTTGCTGGTGAATGCAGCAGTCCAGGCAGCATCTGTAGGAAGAGGCGCAGTCGACGTTTCAGGCCGAGACCCTTCGTCAGGACTAACTGAAGGAAGAGTGAGTAAGGGATTTGAAAGCTGGAGGGGGAGGGGGAGATCCAAAATGATAGGAGAAGACAGGAGGGGGAGGGATGGAGCCAAGAGCTGGACAGTTGATTGGCAAAAGGGATATGAGAGGATCATGGGACAGGAGGTCCGAGAAGAAAGACAAGGAGGGCGGGGGGGGGACCCAGAGGATGGGCAAGAGGTATATTCAGAGGGACAGAGGGAGAAAAAGGAGAGTGAGAGAAAGAATGTGTGCATAAAAATAAGTAACAGATGGGGTACGGGGGGGAGGTGGGACCTTAGCGGAAGTTAGAGAAGTCGATGTTCATGCCATCAGGTTGGAGGCTACCCAGACAGAATACAAGGTGTTGTTCCTCCAACCTGAGTGTGGCTTCATCTTTACAGTAGAGGAGGCCGTGGATAGACATGTCAGAATGGGAATGGGATGTGGAATTAAAATGTGTGGCCACTGGGAGATCCTGCTTTCTCTGACGGACAGAGTGTAGATGTTCAGCAAAGCGGTCTCCCAGTCTGCGTTGGGTCTCGCCAATATATAAAAGGACACATCGGGAGCACCGGACGCAGTATATCACCCCAGCCGACTCACAGGTGAAGTGTTGCCTCACCTAGAAGGACTGTTTGGGGCCCTGAATGGTGGTGAGGGAGGAAGTGTAAGGACATGTGTAGCACTTGTTCCGCTTACACGGATAAGTGCCAGGAGGGAGATCAGTGGGGAGGGATGGGGGGGACGAATGGACAAGGGAGTTGCGTAGGGAGCAATCCCTGCGGAATGTGGGGGGGGGGAAGATGTGCTTAGTGGTGGGATCCCGTTGGAGGTGGCAGAAGTTACAGAGAATAATATGTTGGAGCCGGAGGCTGGTGGGGTGGTAGGTGAGGACCAGGGGAACCCTATTCCTAGTGGGGTGGCGGGAGGATGGAGTGAGAGCAGATGTACGTGAAATGGGGGAGATGCGTTTAAGAGCAGAGTTGATAGTGGAGGAAGGGAAGCCCTTTTCTTTAAAAAAGGAAGACATCTCCCTCGTTCCAGAGTGAAAAACCTCATCCTGAGAGCAGATGCGGCGGAGACAGAGGAATTGCGAGAAGGGGATGGCAGTTTTGCAAGAGACAGGGTGAGAAGAGGAATAGTCGAGATAGCTGTGAGAGTCAGTAGGCTTATAGTAGACATCAGTGGATAAGCTGTCTCCAGAGACAGAGACAGAAAGATCTAGAAAGGGGAGGGAGGTGTCGGAAATGGACCAGGTAAACTTGAGAGCAGGGTGAAAGTTGGAGGCAAAGTTAATAAAGTCAACGAGTTCTGCATGTCCGGTGCTCCCGATGTGGCATTTTATATATTGGCGAGACCCGACGTGGACTGGGAGACCACTTTGCTGAACATCTACGCTCTGTCCGCCAGAGAAAGCAGGATCTCCCAGTGGCCACACATTTTAATTCCACATCCCATTCCCATTCTGACATGTCTATCCACGGCCTCCTCTACTGTAAAGATGAAGCCACACTCAGGTTGGAGGAACAACACCTTGTATTCTGTCTGGGTAGCCTCCAACCTGATGGCATGAACATCAACTTCTCTAACTTCCGCTAAGGCCCCACCTCCCCCTCGTACCCCATCTGTTACTTATTTTTATGCATACATTCTTTCTCTCACTCTCCTTTTTCTCCCTCTGTCCCTCTGAATATACCTCTTGCCCATCCTCTGGGTCCCCCCCCCGCCCTCCTTGTCTTTCTTCCCGGACCTCCTGTCCCATGATCCTCTCATATCCCCTTTTGCCAATCACCTGTCCAGCTCTCGGCTCTATCCCTCCCCCTCCTGTCTTCTCCTATCATTTTGGATCTCCCCCTCCCCCTCCAACTTTCAAATCCCTTACTCACTCTTCCTTCAGTTAGTTCTGACGAAGGGTCTGGGCCTGAAACGTCGACTGCACCTCTTCCTACAGATGCTGCCTGGCCTGCTGCGTTCACCAGCAACTTTGATGTGTGTTACTTGAATTTCCAGCATCTGCAGAATTCCTGTTGTTTACCTGAAATATATTATTGGCTTCTCTGTATATTGCCGTCTCTCACCCTTTCTCGTTCCCTTTTATTTTTGGAATTGCATATCAGCGAAGAAGATTTTTTATTTAAAAAGTTAATCTAGCTTGAGTCATTTATTATTTAATGGCCTGTGCTGCATACATTCCAAGGTGTATTACTAATAATTCCTGAGTATTATTCATAGTTCATCTGTGGTGAAAATACTTTTCATCGAGGTTTTCTGGCCAATGCAGTGTACAAGTAGTTTGTTCCCTTGGTATTTGTGGCTTGGGCTTCTTAAATTCGTTCCTTGTGTATAACAATCAAAACGATGTATTAAGTTTATTTATTTATCAGGATGCAGCGTGAAGTAGGCCCCTTGAGTCGAGCTGCCCGGCAATCCCCCAAATTCTTCTAGCCTAATCACGGGACAACTTACAATTTGCTTCACACAGTCTTTGGGAAGAAACTGAAGCGGTCACAGGGAGAACGTACAGGCAAGGAGAGGAATTGAACCTGGCTCGCTGGTACCATAAAGTGTTGTGCTAACCACTATGCTACCTCGCCACCCACAAATTTGGGGCATGAATTTGAATCAAATCCTGATCATTAAGCATTCTATTTGACACAGTGACCTTGAAGAGAATACTGAGCCTAAAGAAAATATTATTTACCTTCATTCTTCTGCCAGTAATTTTTTTTTAGATTAATGAATGCTTTGTCCTCCATTGAGACCTCTCTGTAGTGGCCTGGGAAACAAAAAAAAATGGCCTGCCTTGTTCCTGAGAATTGTACTATTTCATCATACATCATATCACATCACTGTTTCTACTTTTTCCCTGTAACTGTATAGGTTTTCTTCTAGGTAGTCCGCTTTTAAAACATAGAACGGTACAGCAGAGGAACAGACCCTTCAGCCTACAATGTTGTGCCGAACCAGCTAAAAAGCAAATCAAAAACACCCAAATACTAATCCCTCCTCCTATACCATGTCCATATCCTTCCATCTTCCTCACATACATGTGCCTATCCAAACATCTCTTAAAAGCCTCTGATGTATTTGCCTGTACCGCCATACCAGGCAGCATGTTCCAGGCATCCACCACTCTGAATAAAAGAAGAGTAATTGCCGCTGACATCCCCTTTGAACCTGCCCCCTCTCACCTTCAATGCATGCCCTCTGATATTAGTCATTTTAACCCTGGGAAACAGATACATCCTGTCTACTGCCTATGCCTCTCATAATCTTGTAAACCTCGCAAATCTCCCCTCAGCCTCCAAGAAAGCAACCCAAGTTTATCCAACCTCTCGTGCCCTCAAAACCAGGCAGCATCCTTTCCTGCACCCTCCCCAAAGCCTGCCTTCCTTTTGCATCGGCAATCAAAACCATATGCAATACTCCGGATGTGGCCTAACCAGAGTTTTATAAAGTTGCATTAAAATCTCCTGACTTGAACTCAGTGCCTTGACTAATAAAAGTAAGCATTCCATAAGCCTTATTAACCACCTCATTGACATGTGTAGCCACTTTCAAGGAACTATGAACTTTCTCCCACAATCCAAAGGCATAGGGTTAGTCCATTGTGGGCATACTATGTTGGTACTGGAAACATGGCGATACCAGCAGGCCTCCAAACACAATCCTTACTGATTGGAATGGCATGCAGTTATAGGTCATTAAATAATAAAACTGTTACTGATTTTCATGGGATTACCATATTTGGAGAATGACTACTTGGAAGAGACAGTAGACGTGACTTGCAGCGACCGAAACCCCTTCAAGAGAATGGAAAAATTAATTTGAATTGTGGTAGGGTGTGACAACATGGAGTGAGGGGGGGAATCATGGGAGAGGGGAAGGAACTCTATTAAACGTAACCTTGACAAATGAACATGGCCCAGTCACTTTTTCCTCCTCGATTTTGAGATTCCAGGTTAGCTGTTGGAATAATCTTACCGATAGTGTTTATTGGCAGATAGCTTTCAAAAGATGTGTTTGAATCCAGTTCCCCATGGGTTGTCTCTTGATTAACTATTTATTCCAGAGACTGGCTTCACAGCAGATGTGTTTTAATGACTTTTCTCACCAGGGAGGAGTAAAGCAGAAGTTGAAGGTGTTTGTAATTATTTTTTTTAATTACTCAGCATTGCAAGTTAAAGATATTTTATTAGCTTCTTTGGTACATGTACATTGAAACATGGAGTGGAAAACTTTGTTTGCATCAAATCATTGAGGATTGTGTCAGGAGGCCCACGAGTATATCCATGCTTGCATACCCACAATGCACTAACCCTCACCCTAACCCTTTTGGAATGTGGGGGGAAACCAGAGCACCTGGAGGAAACCCACATGGTTACAGAGAGAAAGCACGTTGTTATAAGGAATAAGTTTTCAGGACATTGGGAGATTTTATATTTTTATTTTTAAATAGTCTAGGATCTCTTGTTTAGAAGAACGGGGAGATATTTAGTTTAATATTTTATTGTATGGATTGCTATGTGTGGGATTTGTTAGTTTTTTTGTGCAAGAGGAGGGGGAATTGGGGTTGATATTCTTGTTACTGCTTGGTGCATTTTGTTTGTGCGGGGGAAGGGGTTTTGGGGAGGTTGATGCAGTTTTTCTGTGTGGGGGAAGGGTGGGTTTGATATTTTGTCTTATGGTCTTCTTTGTTTAGTGGCTATCTGGAGCAGAAGAGTCTCGGTTGAATTTGATAGTAAATAAACCTTTGAACCATTGGATTTGAAGGGTCCTATTTCTCCTCGTTGCCTTTGTGAGATTAGTGTTCACTTTGGTGTCTCCAAAGTGGAACAACTCTTTTCCACCTTCTACCCCACTCCCAAAATTCCCTGGTGAAAAATTGATTTCAGCTTGAATTTGATATTCATTTGTCTGTGTCTGACTCTATACCAGGTGGACAGTGTATACGGGGGGGGGGGGGGAAATTGAGTGAGCGAAAGAATACTTAGTGTATCGGTTCATAATCAAATGAAAATGATTTGTGCATCAGAATACATAACAATTTGTTGAAGGCCATGTTTTGATAGTGTACTCTGTGCATCCTCTTGTCCTTATGTTTGGGTGAAACAGACTGATCTGAGAGTAGTACTTAAGAAAACTTGACACCACACAGTTATTACTGAAACAAATAGAAAGCATAGCAAGCCAGCTGTGAATACTGAAATTTTGGAACCAATCACATTGAAAGACAATAATCCTGATGGAGGAAAATGACACTGTTAAAATACTGTGGATTCCAGTTAAATGGGGCACATTGGAGCCAGTACATTTTGGTCCATTTAGGTGGCTGTCCTAATTAGCCAAAGTTTCATGAAAATAGTTAAAAAGGTAGAAAAAAAGACCAACTGCCATTCAACTGAGCAACAAATTATGTATTTAAATGAAATAGAACATTATCAATACTACAGTACAGGTATCCCCCGCTTTTCGAACGTTTGCTTTACGAAACCTCGCTGTTATGAAAAAAGGCAGCGCACGAAAAAAACAGCGCACGTCCCAAGCAGCCACTCCTCCCCCGGAACTGTATTCTAGCCGGCATTGCTTAAACACGTGCCTGTGAGCAGCCGTTAGATGAGTCCTATGGTATTGGAAAAGCCTAAAAGAGCTCGTAAGGGTGTTACACTTAGCGTAAAGCTAGACATAATTAAGTGTTTCGATCGTGGTGAGTGAAGTAAGGACAAAGTGAGTTTGGCTTGTGGAAGTTGACGAAGATGATATTGAAGAGGTTTTGGCATTCCATGACCAAGAACTGATAGATGAAGAGCTGGTGCAATTGAAAGAGGAAAGGATAACAATTGAAACCAAATGCAGTAGCGAACGGACCAGAAGTGAAGTCGTTCAGGAACTGAATGTGAAGAAGATGACCTGCCTGCCCTGATGGAAACAGATGACGATGAGATGACACCCCAGTGTCCCACCACCCCAACACCTGGGCCGTGGACCGATACATTGCTGTGGAGAATGCAGCGGTAGCCGGGATGCACCCAGCACATCTTTAAGAAAAAAGCCGAAATAAACAAGCTAATTAATTAGGTGCGCCTGCATATTAGTTCATAATAGTTATGGTGAAATTCATCCAGCGAACGCTGCCATGTTCTTTTGATTGTAAATGAACAAAAATCAGCACAGGCATCTAGAGCAGATAATGGACACCCTTCATACAACGCTTTCCAAATCTTCATTTTCATTGTAATATTCAAGATGATTGTTAATGCCTTCAAATTCGTCAGTCCCTAACTTTTTGAAGTAGTGAAATCGTTTCATTTTCATGCCTGACAATTCCTGGCATCTCCAAGCCTGAATGTTTGAAACCACAGTGAGCAAAACAGCTCTAAATGTCTTTCTGCTTATTTCTTGCCAACAATCAGTGACAAAAATCACTGCTTTTTAAACAAACGCATGCAACTAAAAACTGTTCGCTCTAAGCACAGTGTTAAATGGCTTCACAAGTGAACACAACTGACATTAGTTAGAAACTGTTCAGCAGCAATCTCCTGTCCAACTAAGCATCATAGTGTCCCAAATAAATGAAAGGGATCCTGGCTGTTGTCTCGATTGCATTTTGTTCTCTAAGAGTTAGTCTAAATTAGCGGCCACCCCAATTAACTAGAATCCCCTGTACAATTAAATTTATTGGAAACTCAGAACATTTAAAAAAAAAAATCACCAAACTCAAATAAAACTTGCATTCCACGTTCTACATTCAAGTGAATGGGGCATCCGTCGTGCAGTGTCATGTCTGACCCTTGGTACTTGTCGATCTTGAACTTATTTCGAGGTACAGATAAGTATTGGTCTTATTTTTCTGGCTGAATGCTGGTGACTGTACCCTTTGATTGTGACACGTGGCAAATGATGCCCAATTGAACACTACTAGTTCAAGTCAAGTTTATTGTCATTTAATTACGTGTGTGTATATATATATATATATATCTCCACCTCCCCCTCCCCCTCCCCCTCCCAGACCAGGGTGTAAACCACAGTAGTACACAGTAACTGAGGAAAGTAAGAATTAAATCTACAAATTAATTATACAAAAATAAACAAAGTAAAGTGCATAAATTAAATATTGTAGTGTACGGTACAGTTTAACCGGTGACACTTCAAATGCAATGCAGCAAGAAGTTCAGAAGCCTAACTGCTTAAGGGAAAAACTGTTTTCCATCCTGTGTTTGTGCATCAGAGTCTCCTGCCTGATGATAGAAAGTCAGAGGATGCTGGATGGATGGGTGGGATCCTTGATAATACTAAGGGCCCTATATATGCAGTGCTCCTCTTAAATGTCCCTGATAGATGGTAGGGAGACCCCTATGATTCTCTCAGCCATTCTCACAGTCCTTTGTAGAGACTTCCGGTCTGATGCTCGGTTGCTCCCGGACCAGATGGAGATGCAGTTTATCAGGACACTCTTAAAATTCAGTGAAGATGTGGGGGGGGGGGTAACCCTCATTTGCCTCAATCTCCTCGGGTTGTTTCCTCTTACTTAG
Organism: Mobula hypostoma; assembly: GCF_963921235.1. Lineage (NCBI taxonomy): Eukaryota > Metazoa > Chordata > Chondrichthyes > Myliobatiformes > Myliobatidae > Mobula > Mobula hypostoma. The sequence continues at coordinate 5,225,008 of NC_086106.1, forward strand.
GAAGGTGATATTGATAATCTTTTTTCACTTTTCTAGTTAAAGGGTAGACATTAATCAGTATCAGTGATGCTTGCTGTAGAGATTTGGTCATTTGAGCTCACGGTGGTTGAAATTGAACAGCAAGTGAATGTTTCCAGCTGAACATACGAAAGACTTCGCTCTGTGAAAGTTTATTGAAAACTGCCAATGCAACTGCTAAAGGAGCATGTATAGGTGGGATGGGTGTTGCCAGAGAGAAGGAAGAACAATAATAATTGGGAGTTTTAGTTCTCCATAGGGTTTAGTACCAGGCTCCAAGAATGAGTTGTGCATTCTGATTTGCATACTGGAATAGAATGTGCATTGGATATGAATAGTTGCACTTAAGTTTTTGTATACAGCTTTGGTCACCCTGTTAAATGAAAGAGGTTACTAAACTAGGAAAAGTGGAGATGACGTTTTGCAGGATGTTGCCTGGACCTGAGGACTTGGGTTAGCAGGAAGATTTTGAGTAGACTCTGCTTAAAATGTAAGAGACTCGAGGGGTGATCTGATGAAGCTGTATATCCAAGATTATAAGGGGCACAGTAAGCCTGAAAGCAAATAGCTTTTCTCCCCCAATGTGAAAGTGCAAAAAGCAAAGTTAAAAATCAGAGGTGAGATTTAAAAAGGGCATCAGGGGAAGCTTTTGTTCATGCAGAGGCTGTTGTGCATTTGGAATGAGCTGCCAGAAGTAGTGGTTGAGGCAGGCACATGAAGATGCTCGCAAATTTCTACAGATGTACCGTGGAGAGCATTCTAATTGGCTGTATCACCGTCTGGTATGGGGATGGGGGGCTGCTGCACAGGATCGAAATAAGCTGCAGAGGGTTGTAAACTCAGCTCCATCACGGGCATGAGCCTCCATAGTATCCAGGACACCTTCAGGGAATGATGCCTCAAAAAGGTGGTGTCTATCATTAAGGATCACCATCACCCAGTATATGCCCTCTTCTCATTGCTGCCATCAAGAAGGAGGTATAGAACAGCTTCTTCCCCTCTGCCATTAAATTTCTGAATGGACATTGAACCCATGAACACTACCTCACTACTTTTTTATTTGTTTTTGCACTGCTTTAACTTAACTATTTACTATACATTTACTTACTGTAATTCACATTTTTTAATACATATTGCATTGTACTACTGCAAAGACAACACATTTCACAGCATATGTCAGTGATATTAAATGTGATTCTGAACATTAGATAAGTACTTGGATTGGAAAGGTTTATATGGCTGTAAGCCAAAGGTATGCAGATGGGACTAGCTTGCTGGGCAACCCAGTCGACATGGTTGAGTTGGGCTGAAAGGCTTCTTTCATTACTGAAGGAGGAGGATGCAAGTAAATCTTGAATGGATAGAGTCCTGTTTTTACTCTGGAAGTTGAAATTTGTAAACGCAAAACTTAAAACTGTTACTTACCACAATTTGCATTGACTTCAGTTGCAAAATATCTTTAAATATTGTAAACAAAAGCTTTGTTCAATTTTTAACAGTGTGTTCGTTGAGCTTGGAGCAGGTTTCCCATCTAGAACTGTTTCTGCAGACCTTGAGTATATTTTGAGTGTATACATACATATGGCCCTCTTCGTGGGCCTTCTGCACCCCTGAATGTGGTGGAAAATCAGGTTCAAGATATAGTTTCATGATAGAGGCTTTAAACCTGATAGACTTTGACAGAAGGCAAAGCTGGAGATTGAGCTTTGCCTTCTGTGAAAACTGTTGCTGTGTTTACAATTTAAATTTTAAAAGGCAAAGTGATAAAATTGGGAAAAAAAAGTATAAATAGCAATTTAAAGATTAAACTAAAACAAGAATAAATTAACAAACACTTTGGGTTTTTTTTTCTCCCTCCTTATCTGCAGGCTAAAATCCCAAAGAAAATTTTGGCCCAACTGGTCCAGGCAGAGCTAGATTCCCATCTAAATTAACCCCATTTGCCTGTGTTTGGCTGATACCCTCTAAGTGTATCCAAGTACCTCCCTGAACCACTTCCTCTGGCAGCTCATTCCATATACTCATCACTGTCTGGATGAGAAAGCTGCTCCTCGGGGTCCTATTAATCTCTCTCCTCTCACAAACTTATGCCCTCTAGTTCTTGGTTCCCCAGTGTTGGTGGGAAAAGAAAGATTGTGTGCACTAATCCGATCTATGTACCTCATGATAATATTCATCTCCATATGATACACTCGAATGAGTAAAGTCCCAACCTGCTCAACTTCACACCGTAAATCAATCCCTTGAGTCCTCGTAACGTTGCCACAGGCAGCTGTGGAGCCAAGTCAATGGGTATATTTAAGGCAGAGGTTGATAGATTATTGATTAGTCAGGGCATGAAGGGATACAGGGAGAAGGCGGAAGATGGAGGCTGAGAGGGAAAATGGATCAGCCATGATGAAATGTTGGAACAGAGTCAATGTGCCAAATGGCATAATTCTGCTCCTATATCTTATGGTCTTTTGCAGTCTTTTATTTCCACTACATGGTGTAATTTTATGTATGATTTACAGTCAGTGACAACTTTATTAGGTACATCCTGTATCTAATAGAGTGGAGTGGCTACTGAGTGTATATTTGTGGTCTTCTGTTGCTGTAGCCCATCCACTTCAAGGCACAACGTGTGCATTTAGAGCTGCTCTTCTGCATACTACTGTTGTAACGTGTGGGCCGCTCTTGGACTGTATTCCTTGGAGTTTAGAAGAATGAGGGGGAACCTCATAGAAACATTTCGAATGTTGAAAGGCATGGACAGAGCGGATGTGGCAAAATTGTTTCCCATGGTGGGGGAGTCTAGTACGAGAGGGCATGCCTTAAGGATTGAAGGGCGCCCATTCAGAACAGAGATGCGAAGAAATTTTTTTAGCCAGAGGGTGGTGAATCTGGAATTTGTTGTCACGGGTGGCATTGGAGGCCAAGTCATTGGGTGTATTTAAGGCAGAGATTGATAGGTATCTGTGTAGCCAGGGCATCAAGGGTTATGGTGAGAAGGCAGGGGAGTGGGACTAAATGGGAGAATGGATCAGCTCATGGTGGAGCAGACTCGATGGGCCAAATGGCCGACTTCTCCTTTGTCTTATGGTTATTTGAGTTACTGTTGCCTTTGTCAGCTTGAACCAGTCTGACCATTCTCCCCTGACCCCTCTCATTGAAAATTCTCCTCCTATATCTTAGTCTTATCAGGGAGAAGGCAGGAGAAAGGGGCTGAGAGAGAAATGATTGGGGCAGACTGGTTCTGTGGCCTGCAGTCAACAGACGACACAGCACTAAACTGAACGTTCCAGGGCGGTTCCTATGACTTCGTGGTTTGATATTTTATATTGCATTTTTTTGCCATTTGAGTGATTTGTTATTTTTCTTTGCTCATTGGGTGTGTGATGTTTTCTTTGAATGGTTCCATGGTGCTGCTTTGTTTCGTGACTCTCTGTGGGAAGATCAATCTCAAGGTTGTGTGTACTGCATACATACTTTGATAATAAATGTACTTTGAATTTATGAATATTGGAATATATATTTAAACAAGTAGTGCAAGAAGAGAGCATGAAATAGTGAGATGGTGTTCATAGAATCATTGTCCATTCAGAAATTTGCTGACCGAGGGGAAGAAGCTGTTTCTGAAATGTTGAGTATGTCTTCAGGTTCCTGGTAAGTAATGACAAGAGAGCATTGCGTGGAAAATTCCCAAGTTCTGCTTGCATGCTGTACATTGAAGTGTTATTCCAGGATACCTTCGAACGAATCTTCCTTTTCTATTGAAAATCATGCTGGAAATTTATGAAAAGAGGCCCATAGCAAGAAATGTGAATAAAATGTTCCTTCTCGGTTGCCTCCAACCTGAAAGTAGGAATATCGATTTTCCCTTCTGGTAAAAATAATTTCCCTTTCCCTCCCCTCTTCTATTCCACACTCTGACCTCTTACCTCTTCTCACCTGCCTAATCCTCCTTCCCTTTCTCCTATAATCCATACTTCCGATCAGATTCCTTCGTCTCCAGCCCTTTATCATTCCTATCCACCTGTCTTCACCTATCACCTTCCTGCCAGACCTCCTTCCCCTTCCCCCACCTTTTTATTCTGGTGTCTTCCCCCTTCCTTTCCAGTCCTGGAGAAGGGTCTTAGCCTAAAACATGGACACATATCAAAGTTGCTGGTGAACGCAGCAGGCCAGGCAGCATCTCTAGGAAGAGGTACAGTCGACGTTTCGGGCCAAGACCCTTCATCAGGACTAACTGAAGGAAGAGTTAGTCAGAGATTTGAGAGGGGGAGGGGGAGATCCAAAATGATAGGAGAAGACAGGAGGGGGAGGGATGGAGCCGAGAGCTGGACAGTTGATTGGCAAAAGGGATATGAGAGGATCATGGGACAGGAGGCCCAGGGAGAAAGGAAAAGGGGGAGGGGGGAAAAACCCAGAGGATGGGCAAGGGGTATAGTTAGAGGGACAGAGGGAGAAAAAGGAGAGAGAGAAAGAATGTGTGCATATAAATAAATAACGGATGGGGTACAAGGGGGAGGTGGGGCATTGGCGGAAGTTAGAGAAGTCAGTGTTCATGCCATCTGAATTTCCAGCATCTGCAGAATTCCTCGTGTTGAAGTTACTAAAACATGGACAGTTTTTTTTCCATAAATGCTGCCTGATCTTCTGAGTTCCTCCAGCATTTTGTGTGTGTTGCTGCAAATAAGATAGCATATTTATTCAAATTAATAGTGTCCCAAAAATAGTAATGGCAGGTTAGAAGCTGCTCTGCTGAAATGTTATTACTAAGTATTTGACTGTTGTGTCACTCTGTGAATTTAGACGTGACACAGTCTACTGGAATATATCTCAGATTTGGGCTCTGGTGTACTATTTTTAATGTAGAATTATATAATTAATTTTCTTTCACTTCATGCCTTAAACCCCTTGCCTGTGTTCTGGTGAAATGAATAAAAAATAGTTCACCATCAGAGTATTCTGAATGTCCTTTGACAATTGTATGCAATTCTTGCTAACTTGCACTGCTGTGGGTAGCATTGTACCTTCTCCATGCCTCTCCCTCCACCCTTCATGGTCTTCATGGTTTGTCAATGGCAGTGGTACAGGACACCACCTTACTATGGTTTAATATTGTCTCATCCCTATCAAGTTGGATGGCAGGGTGGAGATGCATCTCTGCCAAAGGAGGTGTAAGGAAGCTCCTACCTTCCACTAACCTGCAGGTCACCCTTGGGCAAGGTGTAGCACCTGCTTAGCAGCCCCCGCCCAGTCAGGGTCACGTGAAGCCGTGGGAGCAGGTGGTGGATGGTCGTATGAGCAGCCGGTGCAGATCACAAGTCCTGGTTATGCGACCACTGACACCAGGCAGACAATCTCTGAAGGGTATTGATAATGGCTGGGGTCACCCGTCTTGTAAAGACACTGCCCAGAAGAAGGCAAAAACAAACCACTTCTGTAGAAAAATTTGCCAAGGACAATCATGGTCATCTCACATCATGCGACACGGCTTGGAATGATGATGGTCTCTTTTGAGTACTTGTACTATGTGAAGGGTAGATCTGTAGATTGTAGCTATGATCAGGAGTCTTGGTTGTTTCTTTTATTCTGAATAATTACCACCATGTTGATTCTTCTTGTACCAAAGCAATAATGCTTAAATCTATAACTCTGCGGACCAATTAAAGGATTCCTTCGGTTAGCTTAGTACTGAATGTGTTTCTGAATAGTTGTATCTTTCAATTGTGTGTGTGTGTGTGTGTGTGTGTGTGTATGGTGGGTGTTTGGTGAAGAAAAATGATATTTAAAACAAATGCTTCAGTTAAGGAAGTACAACATTCTTCAGTTGCACATACAGTCTTCTAAATAATGTTTTCTCCAGTGGCCAAATATTTTAATTCCTATTCCAATTCTCATTCCGTCAAGTTGGCTATGTCTTCCTCATGTACCATGATGAGGCCACCCTCAGGGTGGAGGAGCAACAACTTGTTATTCCATCTGGGTAGCCTCCAACCTGATGGCATGAATATTGTTTTTTTTTTCTTCCCGTAAACAAATTTTCCCCAACCCCTCGCCCTCTGTACCCAACTCAGACCTATTACCTCATCTCACCTGCCTATCACTTCCTGCTGGTGCCCTTCCTCCTTCCCTTTCTCCTACGATCCACTCTCCTCTCCTATCAAGTTCCTTCCTCTCCAGCCCTTTTCCTTTCCCACCCACCTGGTTTCATCCATCACCTTCTGGCTATCCTGCTTCCCCTCCAATCATCTTTTTATTCTGGCATCTTTCTCCTTCCTAGTCCTGAGGAAGGGTCTTGCTCCAGAATATTGGCTGTCTATTTCTTTCCGTAGATGTTGCCTGACCTGCTGACTTCCTCCAGCACCTGGTGTGTCTGCTTCGAGGGAAACATTTTTTTCCTTTAAAGATTTGATTGAGATTTCATTCTTGCTTTTATGAACTTCCTCCTCATAGTAACATGGTTGTTTACAACTATGTGCATCATTGAATGTATATATTGCAAAGATAGGTTGTAAATTCATTCGTTTTAAAAGGCAAAATCAAACAAGACTGGTGCATTGTCAGGATTTCAAGTTTGTGATTTTTGTTTAATAAGTACTGGTGGTTTTGAGTGAAAATAGTTCCTTTGTGGATTGGAATGTCCACAATTCGAGAAATCTAGAAGCTAGAAGTTTAAACTGTGATCTCTCTTCCTGTTTTCTTTATTCACCTAGCAGGCATGTAGCTGCATACCACTTTCCCCTCCCCCTCCAAGGATTATCTGTTCAACTCTCCACAACACATACTTTTGCAGCATATCATCCTTTTCATATTTCAAATGTATTGCTTAAGGAGTCAATTCTGATGTGTTATTCATATATTGAGGTTCAGTGTGAAGTCAACCCTTCGAGCCATGCTGCCCAGCAATCACCTGATTTAACCCTAGCTTAATCACGGAACAACTTACAATGACCAATTAATCTACCAACTGGTATGTCTTTGGACTGTAGGAGGAAGCCAGAGCACCCAGAGGAAATCCACATGACTAGCAGACCCCAATCAGTTAGGTTAGACAACCTATCCTCCACTCTCACCCTAAACACCGGCGTGCCTCAAGGCTGTATGCTGAGCCTCTTCTGTACTCCCTTTTCACCTATGACTGCATTCCTGTACATGGTTCTAACTCCATAATCAAGTTCGCAGATGACACCACGGTGGTTGGCGTGATCAGAGGGGATGACGAGACGGCCTACAGGGATGAGGTCCAGCACCTGGCCGCGTGGTGTGCAGACAACAACCTGGCCCTTAACACCCAGAAGACCAAGGAGATCATTGTGGACTTTAGGCATGCTAGGAGCCACACTTATGTCCCCATCTACATCAACGGAGCTGTAGTGGAGCGTGTATCAAGCTTCAACTTCCTTGGTATCCACATTTCCAAGGATCTCCCTGAACGTCTCCATCCCGATCAAAAAGGCACAACAGTGTCTTTATTTCCTACAGAGCATCAAGAAATCTCACCTCTGTCCCAAGATACTGATGGACTTTTACCGTTGTACTACTGACAGCATACTCACTAACTGCATCTCGGTGTGGTATGGCAATTGCCCCGTATCGGCACCCAATTGCCCACCATTGAGAGCATCTACTATAAACGCTGCCTGGGCAGGACGAAAAGCATTATCAAGGATGCATCTCACCCTAACCATGGACTTTTTACACTCCTCCCATCCGTTAGGCGCTACAGGAGCCTCCGCTCCCGCACCAGCAGGCACAGGAAGAACTTCTTCCCTGAGGCTGTGACCCTGCTGAACCTCACATCACAGTGCTAAGCAGTATTGCACCCATATTGTACTGTCTCAGTACTTTTATATTTGTGTGCTGTAGTACTTTTTATTCCCAGTTATTTTGTAAATAACACTATTCTTTGCATTTCTGGTCAGATGCTATCTGCATTTCATTGGCTTTGTATCTGTACTCGGCACAATGACAATAAAGTTGAATCTAATCTAATCTAACATGAAGATGAGAACGTACAAACAGTGGTGGGAATTGAATCCGGGTCACCTGTACTGTAAAATGTTGTGCTAACCACTACACTACTGTGCTGCCTTAATCTTACCAAGATGATTTCTTTGAAAAGACCTTTTAATTTGTGGATACCAGTGCATTGTGCTCCTCACCAACTCAGACCACTTAACATGAAAGAGGCCAAACTGATTTTTGAAGTGAAGTTTATATGTGAAACAAAAGACAATCTTAATTGGGGTGGCACAACAGTGTAGTTGTTGACATAATGCTTTACAGTACCAGTGACCTGGATTCAATTCCCACCACTCTCTGTAAGGAGTTTGTACGTTCTTCCCATGACTGTGTGGGTTTCCTCAGGGTGCTCTGGTTTCCTCCCACAGTCCAAAGACCTACCAGTTAGTAGGTTAATTCATCATTTGTAAACTGTTCCTTGATTAGACTAGGGTTAAATCTGGAGTTGCTGGGTGGTGCAACTCAAAAGGTCTGGAAGGGCCTATTCCGTGTTGTATCTCAATAAATAAATGCTTCTAGGTGGAAATTATTCCATTTGAAGACATTATATGCCTTCTATTTTTGTAAAAAAGTAGAGACCCCCACCATCCCATTCAACTAGATCATATAAATAGTTTGAACTAAGATGATGTCTTTGGATGTGTGTGGGAGGAGAGATAGATTGCTGAACTATCTTTGATTGTAGCAATTAAGTCATTGTCATAGTTACTGATTACAAACAACAGGCTCTTTGGCTCACTGAGTTGGTGCTGCTGAACAAGCCCCCAATGTGTTTTTAATCTCTGGATTCTACCATCATCAACACACGAGGGACAATTTGCAGTGGCCAATTAACCCACCAGCCAGTTCATCTTTGGATTGTGGGTGGAAGCCAGATCAGCTGAAGGAAGCCCACATGCACATGGGAGAATGTGAAAACTGTACGTCGATAGCACTAAAGGCAAAATTGAACCTGGGTCACTGGCACTGTGAGGTATTGACCCTGTGCACTGCTTCCCATTGCGCAGTTTGACTTCCATATAAAGATATTTCACTCGGTCACCTCTGACATGAGCTCCATGGACTTCACTATATGCTTGTTGAACTCCTTTTCTTGGATTTGCATATGGATTACATCTGATATCTTTATATGCTAACGGCAGTTTAACATTTTATATTAACGTGTTATATTTTGGAGAAGGTAAAGGGCATAAGTGTTAAATCGCACACCTGTGGAGTAAATTGCTCTTTATGTTGTTGAGTGCAGTCGGCTCATCGTCAGCTCATGGTGACCCTCTGGATAGTGATTGTCCCTGGGGTTTTCATGGCAAGCTACAGAAGTAGATTGCCAGACCTTTCTTCTGCTGCTGCCCGGGTGGATTCGTATTCAGGGCCCTACACCTCGAAGTCCAGTGCTGATGCCACTACACCACCAGCCAACCTAACTAGGTTCTTCATACCTATCCCATTTATAATTGGTGCTTGTGCAGTTAATTCCAATTTGTTGAAGAATTGAAAGGATGCCTAGCTGTGGCCACAGAATAAGGTTGGAGTATTGAAGCTGGTTTCTTGAAGTTGGCATTATTTTCTGACCATCTTGTTACCTTATGAGTTTAATAGATGTTTCTGAAAAATTTTCTGAGAGTGGCCCAGAACTTTTGCCTGCCTTATTAATTTGAATAACTAAATAGTGGAGCAAGGGATGGATGCAGTAAAAGATAATCCAGGTACATCTGACCTTCTCTTCACCAGTCTATCTTGTGCAGATGTGAAAAAGTTGGGAGGGGTGACCATTCTCATGCTTAAAGAAACCTGTCTTTGCATGGAGGGCGTGAAACCTGCCTTCACAGGGAGAGCGCCCTCCATTCAATATAGTACTGTCATTGGGCAAAAATGGACTTGGGATGGATGTTGCTTAAACTTAAAATTAAATATTCATGGATGACAGAAAAGCAGATTCTGCAGATGCATGTGTTGCTCGGGATTTCCAATGTCTGCAGAATCTTTTGTGTTTGAGATATTGGAAATTCCTTGTAGGTAAGAGAGAAACTGTTAATGTTCGTATCAAAGATGAATGTTCAAAGCAGATCTGTTTGATGGGATGTTGAAGTTGTGTAAGATGTTAGTGAGGCCAAATTTGGAGTTTTGTGTGCAATTCTGGTCACCTACATACAGGAATAATGTCAATAAGAAACATAGAAAACCTGCAGCACAATACAGGCCCTTTGGTTCACAATGCTGTCCTGAACACGTACGTACTTTAGAAATTACCTAGGGTTACCCATAGCCCTCTATTTTTCTAAGTTCCATGTACCTATCCAGGAGTCTCTTAACTATCGTATCCGCCTCCACAACCTGCAAGGTTGAAAGAAAATATTTGTAAGAATGTTGTTGGCACTTGAGGACCTGAGTTATAGGGGAAGGTTGACTAGATTAGCAAGTTACAGTGGTGTCTGATAAGAGGATGCTGTCTAAGTTGCATGCCATCTTGGTCAATGTCTCCCATCCACTACATAATGTACTGGGTGGGCACAGGAGTACATTCAGCCAGAGACTCATTCCACCGAGATGCAACACAGAGCGTCATAGGAAGTCATTCCTGCCTATGGTCATCAAACTTTACAACTCCTCCCTTGGAGGGTCAGACATCCTGAGCCAATAGGCTGGTCCTGGACTTATTTCCTGGCATATGTTACTATTTGATTATTTATGGTTTTATTACTATTTATTATTTATGGTGCAACTATAACGAAAACCAATTTCCCTAGGATCAATAAAGTATGACTATGACTATTTATTCTTTTTCAATTGAGGTTGGCTGAATCTACAACTAGAGGTCATAATTAAGAGTGAAAGATAAAATATTTAAGGGGAACCTGGGGGGTATTTCACTCAGAAGGTGGTGTGAATGTAGAACGAGCTGCTAGCAGAACCGATGGTTGCAGGTTCGATTACAACAGTTAAGAGAAGTTTGGATAAGTACATGATGAAAGGAGTCTGGAGGGTGTGTCGATTTGGACTGAATAACAGTTTGGCATAGACTAGAATGGCCGAAGGGCCTATTTCTGTTTTATAGAGCTCAATTGCTCTGACCCTAAGATAATATGGGCCGTCAACAGCTGTGGAAAATATGTTCTTTCACAACCTGCATGCTTATGGCCTGTGTCCTTCAATCCTCCCTTATAGTCAATCAGTAATCAACTCTGGTTCTGTGGGAAGTGCTAAAAGGTATATTTTAAAAAAAACAAGAAGAACCTGGTACACATGTGTTCTAAGAAGCGTATAGTCACCACAGCTTCAAGGATCCCACATCAGTGGATAAGGTCAAAGCCCTGCAAACATGCTACATCTAGTCAGGAATGGCTAATTAAACAACTAACAAGAATTTTGTCATCCGGATTGCTGGCAGCCAGCGAGAATGCAAACGACAAGGCCGAAATACTTTTAATCATGTCTGGTTAGTTGTGTCAAATAGATTTATCTAGGGGAGGTTCCAAACAATACTTTGATTTGGCTTGATAAGTGTGAAGTAACATTCATGCTATAAAATGATAAAATAATTTGTTATTGTCACATTAATTCTGCTCCTATGTCTGATGTACTAAGGTACAGTAAAAAAAACCTGTCTTGCATACAGGTCATTGTTCATTACACAGTAATATCTGTTCATTGCAACAGGGCACTAATATGGTACAAAGTAAAACAACAGTGCACTTTAGGTAGGAAATAAGGTGCAAGGTCATTGATTGAGGTCATGAGTCCATCTTGTCATACCAGGAAACCATTCAGTAGTCTTAGAACAGCAGGCTAGAAGCAGTCCTCGAGCCTAATGGTACGTTTTTGTATCTTCTGACAGAGAATTACTGTGGTGGGGGAGCCTTTGAATGCTTTGCCATGGTAATGAGAGGTATAGACAGTCCATGGGGGGGGAGGCTGGTTTCCATGATGTGCTGAACTGTGTCCTTGAACCTCTGCAGTTTCTTGTGGTCATGGCAGAGCAGTTGCCATACCAGGCCATGATGCATCCAATAGGATACTTCCTATAGTCCATTAGTTTAAAAAGAATTGCTGAGAAACAATACAAATATGCCTGATTTCTTTAGCCTCCTGGGGGGAGTAGACCTGTTAGTGAGCTTTCTTGTGGGCAAGTTGCTTCTGGTGTTTACTCCGAGGAACTCTCAAACCTCTGGATTTCAGCACCATTGATGTAAACAGGATCATGTGCAGTACACTTCCCTCCCCCATCCTGAAGTTGATGACCAGTCTTTTGTTTTACTGACTTTGGGGGAAAGGTTGTTGCCATGGCACCATGTTGCTAAGATCTCTGTCTCCTTTCTATACTCTGACTCATTGTTGTATGAGATGAGGCCCATTACAATGGAATTATCTGCAAACTTGTAGAATCTGGCCACGCACTCGAGAGTGCATAGGAAGAAGGCAAGCGGCTGAGTTTGCTGCATTCTGTGAAACTTGCGTTGAGGGTAGTTGTGGAGGAAGTGTTGTTGCCTCGTCTTCCTGATTGCATTCTGTTGGCCAGGAAGTCGAGGATCCAATTGCAAAGGGAGGTATTGAGACCCAGGTCTAGAAGTCCAGAGATGACTTTTACAATGTTGAAAGCAGAGCTGTAGTCAATAAGCAATAGTCTACCATAGATATCCTTATTGTCCAGAGATGAATGAAGGGTCATGGAGATGACGATTGCCGTAGACCTGTTTTGGCAACAGATAAATTGCAGTGGGTTGATGTTCTCTTGGAGGCTGAAGTTAATGTGTACCATAACCAACCTCTGGAAACACTTCATGATGGTTGATGTCAGAGCCATTGGGTGATAGTCATTAAGACATCTTCCTTTTACTTGAGTGCTGACATGATGGTGCTCTTTTTAAACAGGTGGGAGCCTCATTGAAGTAAGGGTAGGTTAAAATGTCTTCAAGTACTGGTGTTAGCTGATCTTTGTAGCATCTGAGGACATGGCCAGGAACATTATCTGGGCTAGATGCTTTCTGCAGGTTCATTCTCTGGAAGACTGCTCTTGCATCTACAGTGATGACTGTATTGGTTGCTGTGGGGTTGGTGATGAAATCTATTGAGATGCAGCACAGAATAGGCCCTCCTGGCCCGCCACGCTGCCCAGCAAACCCTGGTTTAACCGTAGCCTAAACACAGGGTGAATTAACCTATAATCAGTGGGTCTTTGGTCTGTGGGAAGAAGCTGGAGCACCCAGAAGAGAATATAGAAACTCCTTGCAGACAGCGGTGGGAATTGAACCCATGTCGCTGGTACTGTAAAGTGTTGTGCTAACCACTATGATACCATGCCACCCAAATATTCTTCAAACATGTATAGAATACATTAATCTCATCAGAAAGGAGTGTGCTGTTGTTGGCAATGTTGACAGACTTAATTTTATAGCACGTAAGCACTGCCAATCTGATGGCTGATCTCAGACTCTATTTTGGGCTGGGATTGTCTCTTGTCATTCCCAATAGCTTTACAGAGGCTGTATCTCAATTTCCTGTAAAGGTTAGAGTCTCCTGATTTGTGTGAACGCAGTCCTTATCTTCTGAAAGGAGCGGATCTCCCAGTTCATCTTTGATTTCTGGTTTGGGAACAGTTGGATTGTCCTCTTGGGTCACAGTTATCCATACAATTGCTGATAACCGTGCAACAGCGGTGCATAATCATGTATCCTTGACGTTCAAAAGCATTGCCTATGTCATCACCAACATCCCAGCAGGGTCACCATTGAGTGAATGTTCATTTGGGCCACATTCTGACTGCAGGAGCTCGGCAGAGACGGGGTTTCCTATGACAAGTGATTCGTTTTCTGATGCTCCGAAATTTTTACATTATCCTCAAAATGCAAGTCAGGAGTATGGTTTGGATAGTCTCCACTTGTGTAAAAGACTGTAGCTTCGCCAACACTGAAAGATCTCTGTTGTGGTCTGGATAAAGCAGCCTGCTTGGCTTGATGATTATTTAACCCACATCTGGATAAATAGATCAAGCCAAGGAGACGGCTTTATTCACCTCCCTTTGGTGCCCCTCCTCCTTCCCTTTCTCCCTTTGTCCATTGTCCTCTTCTGTCATGTTCCTCCTCCCATATAACCCCTTCCAGTTACCTGGTTTAACCTATCACCTGCCAGCTTGTACTCCTTTCCCTCCTCTCACCTTATTCTGGCTCCTTGCCCCTTCCTTTCCAATCCTGATGAACTACCTCAGCCCGAAATGTCCACTATTTATTGCTCTCCATAGATACCGCCTGACCTGCTGAGTTCCTGCGGCATTTTATGTGTGCGTTTATGACTTTACTCATTCTTTCACTTTGATGTACACTGCACTCATGATGCAAACATCAATAAAATGAAGTGCAGTAGCTGATCAAGGCTGCTTCAACATAAATTCCCAAACCCACAACCTTTACCAAGATGATGGGGGCAGTGGCACATGGGAACATCGTCACCTCCTAGGTTCCCCTCCAAATTTTAGGTTATTTAGTGTGAGGGAGGGTGTTTTGGGGTTTGATGTTCTTATTACTGTTTGGTGCGATTTGTTAGTCTGTTTTTCGTGGGATGGGGGGATTGATGATCGTGTTGCCATTTGCAGGATTTGGTTCTTTAATGTGGGGGGGGTGATTTTTTTTAATGACTTCAATGGTTTCTTGGCTATCTGGGGAAGACAAATCTCAGAGTTGATAATAAATGAACTTTAGAACCTTTGAAACCATGCACCAACTGACTTTGGAGTAATGTCATTATCACTGCATCCAAACCTTGCTGTTTTCTATCTCCTCCTATTGATGGACTAGGTTCAGGAGGTTCGAAAACATTGTCACCAGCACCTCAAGGGCAACCAGAGTTAGGCAATAATGCTAGCAGGTGCATTCTCAAGGCAATCATGTTTGTCTCCCATTGCTTCCTCAGAATTTTGATTTAAGACCATAAGATATAGAAGTAGGCCATTCAGCCTATTGAGTCTGCTTTGCCATTTAATCATGGATTGATCCAATTCTTCCAGTCATCCTCACTCCCCTGCCTTCTCCCCATACCCTTTGACGCCCTGGCTAATTTAATTGCTGTTTATGGACCTCAGATGGTTTATTTAATCCAGGTGTTTCCAACTGGGATCCATGGACCCTTCTGTTAAAGGTAGGGGTCCACGACATTCAAAGATTTGGAACCCCTAATTTAAACCTAAGTTCAATGTCATGTAACCTTAGCTCTATCTACTTTGTATATTTTTTGTTTAACTTTAAAGAGATGCCTCAGGAAATGTAGAATAATCAAATTTCCTTTCCTGGTTTGATAGCATCTGCAATCTTGGTCTATAAATTCCATCTTGGAATAACCCCAAGTTAATATGATAACTATTAACAAACATGCACATTTTGCAAGGTTATGATTTTCATATTCGTACACTAAGGTTTGAAGGCAAATTACTTGTGAATTGCCCAGTTCTAGAGTTTCATTGTGATTCTTTTGGTGAAAAGCAGAATGATACCTGTATGAATAGAATGCATGAGAGATTTTCTGCAACCTTTTCCATCTCAACTCTCTCTACACCCACGACATGTGGCTAGGCACGGCTCAAACTTTATCTACTGATTTGGCAATGACAAACCTATTGTTGGCAAAATTTCAGATAGTAACGAGAAGACCTAGAACAGTAAAATAGATCAGCTGGTTGAGTAGTGTCAGAACAACAACTTTGCCCTCAGCATGAGTAGGACCAAGAAATTGATTCAGGAAGGGAAAGTCTGGTCTTCACAGACCAGGCTTCATTGTGGGATCATTAGTGGAAAGGATGAGCAGTTTCAAAATCTGAGGATCTATCCCGGGTCCAACCTATTGATGCAATTACAAAGGAGGCACAATAGCGGCTATATTTCATTCAGAGTTTGAGAAGACATGCTATGCCAGCAAAGGCTCATCAAATTTCTACAGATGTACGATAGAGATCATTCTAACTGATTGCATTGAGGACGTCTTCAGAAGGCAATGCGTCAAAAAGGCAGCATCCTTCATTAAGGACCTCGTCACCCAGGACGTGGTCATTGCTGCCATCAAGGAGGTGGTACTGAAGACATAGATGGCACGTTTCGGGAACAGCTGTTTCCCCTCCGCCATCAGATTTCAGAATGGATAATAAACCCATGAACACTACCTCACTATTGTTTCTCTTTTTTTTGCTCTTTTTGCACCAAATGTAATTTGTAGCTTATTTTTATTACGCGACAACGAATTCCATGACTGGAGCCAGAGATGTTAAACCTGATTCTGACTCAAGAATTTTGCAAAAAAAATATACTTATTGGCGTGCAGACTGTTAAATAGATGAAAAATGTGTTTCTATCCCGAAATCACCTCTCACTCTACCCCTTCTATGCTGCACTTTAACTGGTTCCTCTTTTACTAAGCATTTAATCGTCTGTTTTTGTGTTTTGGTATTAAATTTAATTTGGCATTGCTGGCGTGAAATAGCTTGACTTTTTATGCTGTTTACACTGCTCAGTAAAGGCAAGTTATGATGCAGAGCATTTGCCTGAACTATTTCTAACTGATAAACGTGTACCATACACATATATCTTGGTGCCCCAAAACGCTCCTGGTCTCCAATTAAGGTACACTTCCTTAGCTATTATTCTCAGGTTGCAAATAAACCTGTCACTTTGTAATGTGCAGCTGTGGCACATTAAGTTGGATTTGTTTTCTTGTTCTGGCACCTATACTCACTTTGGACAGGAACAGTAATGGTGCAAATAAAAGTTTTTTTCGTCCCGATTCCTCTCTCATCCCTCTCCATTTTGTCGACACGAGCAAGTACGGTAATTTTGCTGTCTTTATGATTGATTTCCACATTGGGCAAGCACTTGGCTGTAAAACAACTTTACGCACCTGCTTCAGTCCATTGCTTACCGTTGTGTGTGTGTGTGTATATGTATGTATGTATGTACCCAATTAAGGCCTTTGCTAACACTCTGACCATGATGGGAGCAATTTAGATGTTGGCTCTTGATCTCCTCCTCCCACAAAGTTTTGAGTTGACACCTTTTTTCTACAATTCCCTTTTTCCTTCAATTCCCTTTTTCCTTTTACTAAGTTCCCCTTCTCATAAACACTTACTGTTACGTTGCACTGTTGACAGTAAAGTCAGTTTTATATGTCACATGTACAGAGAAACGTCGTAACATACAGTGAAATGCATCATTTGCGTCAACAGTCTGCGGTGTGTGCTGGGGGCAACTTACAAGTGTCACCGTGATTCTATCATCAACATATCACACCCACTTCCTAACCAATACGTATTTGGAATGTGGACTAAACTGGAGCACCCAAAGGAAACACGCCCTCTTGGAGAAAACAAACTCCTTGCAGGCAGTGGGGGAATTGAACCCCGATCTTCTGATTAATCATTGGCGCTGTGAAGTACCGTACCATCCACTCATGCAGTGTTGGGTGTATTTTTCTGCACTCTGTCCACTTGAACCATGGAGCAGCACAGTACTAAAACAATGGGTGTGAAGAATTCCACACATTCTTTATGGAGGCTAAAGTTTATTAACAGCTATAGACAAGCTTGAATTTATTGGTTATTGCTGTGTTTAAAATGCTTTGTAATAGAGCTGTCATTATAAAACCAAAGTCAAAAAGTATTGAACTTTTAGCAACACACATACAGAAGTACTGGACTTTGTTCCACTGATATGTGATCTTGTTATGAAATTGAGGTATGTGGACCTAATTTACATTCGAGTTGCACAGTGATGCTACTCTAACCTTTCAACATCCTGCTGAAGGTCACGGCCCTAAACGTTGTTGACTATACTCTTCCATAGATGCTGCCTGACCTGCTGAGTTCCTCCATCACTGTGTGTGTGTGTGTGTGTGTGTGTGTGTGTTACAAACATGAAAGGGTCTGCAGATGCTGGGAATCCAAAGCAACACCCACAAAATGCTGGAGGAACTCAGCAGGTCAGGCAGCATCTATGGAAAAGAGTACAGTCGACATTTCAGGCCAAGACGTGAGTCCTGATGAAGGGTCTCAGTCCAGAACGTCGACTGTTTACTCTTTTCCACAGATGCTGCTTGGCCTGCTGAGTTCCTCCAGCATTTTGTGGGTTTTCAAAGTAAGATTTGTTATCAGAGTACATACATCTCACCACTTACAACCCTGAGATTCATTTTCTTACGGCATACTTAGCAAATCTATAGAACAGTGACTATAAACAGGATCAATGAACAACAAACTGTGCAAATGCAAATAAAAATAAATAGCAATAAATAACGAGAGCATGAAATAACAAGGTAGAATCCTTAAAGTGAGACCATCAGTTGTGGGAACACCAGAAATAGAATAGGTAAAGGCATCCGTTAGTCTTGCGAGACCATGGATCTGCGCCTGGAAAGTCTTCACTCTCCAGGGTGTAGGCCTGGGCAAGGTTGTATGGAAGACCAGCAGTTGCCCATGCTGCAAGTCTCCCCTCTCCACGACACCAATGTTGTCCAAGGGAAGGGCATTAGGACCCATACAACTTGGCATCAGTGTCATCGCAGAGCAATGTGTGGTTAAGTGCCTTGCTCAAGGACACAACACGTTGCCTCAGCTGGGGCTCGAACTCACGACCTTCAGGTCGCTAGTCCAATGCCTTAACCACTTGGCCACGAACCCACACTGCGTGGAGAGGGGAGACTTGCAGCATGGGCAACTGCTGGTCTTACTTACAACCTTGCCCAGGCCTGTGCCCTGGAAATCTCCCAAGTGTAAATCTATGGTCTCACAAGACTAACGGATGCCTATGTACATGTAGAAATAGAATTGAGTGTAGTTATCTCTTTTTGTTCAAGAGCCTGGTGATTAAGGGGTGGTAACTGATGGTGCGAGTCCTGAGGCACTTTTACTTTCTACCTGATGGCAGCTATGAGAGAAGAGCGTGGCCTGGGTGGTGAGGATCTCTGACGGACTTAACGGACATCCTTGTCTCGTACCCTGCGAGAGTTGAAAAAAGGGAGATCTGCAGTTATTAGTAATAACAGTGGCAATAGGGCTTTTATATATCATTCTAATTCACTTATTAAAATTAGTACTAAAGCTAAATTTCTCTAAAACGTTGAATAAGTGTTTCCATTCAGCTCTATCAAATGCCTTTTCAGCATCAAGAGCAGTAAGAAACTGCTTTCCTACGACAGCATTTCACATAGATGTGCTTAATGGTTGGGAGGGCTGTTTGCTACCTACAAATCGTTGCTATGTTTCATCAGCGCCATCTTAAACTAGATGATCACTACCCAGTGTCCTATACTGTTTGAGTATCCCCACATTGGCAGGATGGATTGGACTTAATTTTGTTGTTCCCCACAGCTGGAGCTAAGGTTTTGCTTCACATCAGAGCAATTATTCAGTCACAACCTAGTGTGAATAAAATTACCAGTTAGTACGTATGAGGGCTGCCCCCAGCATGTCCTTGGGTTATGCTGGTTGTTAACACGGACGATACATTTCACTGTATCTTTGTTCGTGTGAGAAATGAATCTGATAATGTTTGTAAATGCACTTGTGTTAACTGAATTATTGCAATTTCGTACATGTGTTTCAATCAATTCTTTACCTCCTTAGTCAGGAGGAAGAGTCAGTCATGCAGCATTGTATTCTTGATACAATGATGGGTTGCATTGGCAAAGTAAAAGGGCTGCATTAGTTCAAATCTTAAACACTTTTTACTGGGCCACCAAAAAACAGACATTAATGAAGGTATGGTACAAATGACCTCTGTGGCCAAAGCCTTAAGTCATATACTCTGGTTTCAACATTCGAGATAAATTTGGGTAGGTACATGAATGGGAGGGGTATGGAGGACTATGGTCCAAGTGCAGGTGGACACGATTAGGCAGACTAATAATTTGGCATGGACCAGATGGGCTGAATGGCCTGTTTCTGTGCTGCAGTACTCTGACATAATGTTTTTCCAACACTACTCAATATGTGAACTTTGCAAAAAGACTATGGAGGTTCCAGTTAATCAGAAACTGCACCAAGCAGAATTGATGTCTTCAGATAGGGTTAAAAAATTATAGGAGGAGGATTAGGAAGGTAAGCAATTGTTAGATCCTCAATCTGCAGGGAAGGTATAATTATCTATAATGCTAACTGTAGTCTAACCCTCCCCCATACCTTTTCTGTTTTCATGCATTCAGACTGATAGAATTGCAGATGGCAGCTGCCATCAAATTTTGCGTTTTTTTCCAAAACATGTTTTCACAGTTTGACATGAAGTTCTTGTGAGCTTTAAGTATTATTCTTGGGTAAATTATAGACTTGCAATGTGCTTTGTATTTCATTGTTCCCCCATTAGCTCCTTGAATCCTGAATTTGTGCGGTTGTGCATCAGTATTGGAACTTGCTTTGATAGGAAAAAATATGCGATTGATTACTCTGTGTCTGAAATTAGAGAAAAATGCTTTTTCATTTTTCACATTGAGATGTTGATGGATCGCTCTTGAAATGCTCATGCGATTCGAAATTGTGTATTTTTAATAGGGGTCAGATCCTTGGTCTGCACCGAGTATCCAGTAAGATGAATTGATCAGTACATTGCGTAGATTTGCATAGATTGCAGAAGAACAGCTATGCACTTCACACTGAACCATGCTCCCACTGTTGCTTCATGATCCTGAATTCTTTGCAAGTGGTGATCACATGTTTATGTTCTTTAAATACAGCTGTGAATTTTTTTGCTTGTGAAATGTCATCACTTGGATTTCCATAATGTTATACGCTGCTCATAACACCTTTATAACTTAATGCTTCCAGCTAGCCTCTCCCCCCTTCCCCCACCTTTTAATTCAGACACCTGCACCCCCCCCCACACTTCCCTGTCAGTCCTAATGAAAGGTCTCAGCTCAAAGTTGACTGTTTACGCTTTTCCATAGATGCTGCCTGACCTTCCTCAAGCACTTTGTGTGCATTGCTTCACTTTGTGAACAGATTTAATACTAGACTTGGTCTGAGTGAAGGTGATGATTTTTTTTCCATTTATTGTTAGTCCTGAATTTTAGAAACATTTGTTTCAGTTTTTCTGTCTTCTAAGGCACAGATATAGCTTTGAAATAAAAACGAAATGCTAGTGATGTTGCAGTCAGCAGAACTGTGGCAGTGAATTCTGACACAGGTTTTTCAAACCTGAGACAGAGTTGCTTCTTACCTCCACAGGTGCTGCCTGACCTGCTGAGTTTTTCCACCACTGAAGTCGTACGTTCAGTGATTTAAGAACATTATCTTCCCCTCTGCATTCGATTTCTGAATGGGCATTGAATCCATGAACACTACCACACTACTTATAAACACAAAAACACACACACACACACACACACACACACACACACACACACACACACACACACACACACAAAACTGAAGTATAGTTTTATAATATATCCACACTGTAATTCTGTTTTTTCTTATATTATCATGTATTGCATTGTACTGCTGCCGCGAAGTTAACAAATTTCATGACATATGTCGGTGATGTTAAACCTGATTCTGATCACTCGGTGTGTTACATGTGAACATTACATCAGATGTATTGTGTGTGTCTTTTCCAAAGTGACAATTTACTTAACCATTTCCTTTTGCAGCTTCCATTTGAAAATTGCTTTTCAGATCTTGTTTTTTTTTAATGTAACAATCAATGTGTATGATATTGCTAGGGGTTTCGTGCAGACCTGATTTCTTCTTGAAACCTATATCAGTGTTTGAGATTAAAGATTGGTTCCTGGTGCAGTGTGGCAGGTCAAACACTACAATTCAATTGGCCTTCATAAATCAAAGAATTAAGTACAGGAAATGGGATGTTATGTTGAAGTTGCGCAAGGCATTGGTGAGGCCTAATTTGGAGTATTGTGTGCAGTTTTGGTCACCTACTTGCAGAAAAGATGTAAATAAGGTTGAAAGAGTACAGAAAAAATTTACAAGGATCTTACTGGGTCTTGAGCAGCTGACTTACAAGGAAAGGTGGAATAGGTTAGGACTTTATTCCTTGGAAAGTAGAAGATTGAGAGGAGATTTGATAGAGGTGTACAAAATTATGAGAGGTATAGATAGAGTAAACACAAGCAGGCTTTTTCCACTGAAGTTGGGTGAGACTAGAAATAGAGGTCTTGGGTTGAGGGTGAAAGGTGAAAAGTTTAAGTGGAACATGAGGGGAAACTTCATTCAGAGGGTCATGAGAGTGTGGAATGAGCTGCCAGCTTGAGCTTGATTTCAACGTTTAAAAGAAGTTTGGAAGGGTGGTAAGGGTATGTAGGGCTATGGTCCTAGTGCCAGTTGATGGGAATAGGTAGTTTAAATGGTTCGGCACAGACTAGATGGGCCAAAGGGCCTGTTTCTGTGCTGTACTATTGTATGACTCTGAGACTCTAAACCGATTTCAGCTCAGCATTGTATAAGTGTAGTTTAGATGGTCAAAAATCTCAATTGATAATTCAGAGCTCCAGGCAGATGTAAGCATTCTTTATGAATCTAGCATTTTGAATGTCGCCACGTGCAATTCCAGCAGTTTCTAAAGAAAGTTGAATTTGCCTGCCTTGCTTTAAAAGTAATGTAACACCCCAAGATGCAAATCACTGCAATGAGCCAAGGCAAGTAAAAGGCTATAAAGGCTATTTGGTTGATGAGAGATGGAGTAAGCTCAAAGTTTGTTTAAAATCAGGGAGGGACCTAACAATTTCCAGTGGGGGAATTAAACAAATTGAATCTGAATCAGAATCAGGTTTATTATCACCAGCATGTGACATGAAATTTGTTAACTTAGCAGCAGTTCAATGCAATACATAATCTAGCATAGAGAAAAATAATAATAAATAAAATAAAACATAATAAACAAGTAAATCAATTATGTATATTGAATAGATTATTTAAAAAGTGCAAAAACAGAAATATCGTATATTTTAAAAAGTGAGGTAGTGTCCAAAGCTTCAAAGACCATTCAGGTCTAACGTGTTGGACATGGCATAGGGGAAGAAACTGTTCCTGAAAGGCCTTCCACAAAATGAATGCCATTAGACACTCGTAAGCTGCAATGCAATAAGGTGTGGTTAGGGTGTATGTCTTCAGCAGAATACTCGGGTCGCGTGAACCCATGTTCTTCCACTTTAGAGTTGAGTGTGTGGGTGCCAGGAACTGATAAAGCTTCGGGCTGCTACTAGGTAAGATTGTTTTGATACCAGTAGTTTCTTTGCCATGTCCAGTGCAGCCTTAGCTGAGTAAGAGGTACAAAGTTGTCTCTCCATTTTCATTTGATGTCATCTTTGAAAGAGAGCCTTGTGTAAATGTGGACTTGCTTCCAATGCATCCTTAGTCTTATTGATGGGAAGCCAGAATTGCGTGGAGTTTGATGCTGAGACTAGTACCATTAATTAAAGCTTATTTCAGCAAAGAATCTGAACAACTAGTCAGAGATGGCCCATCCAAGCATCAAATCCATAATGTCATTGATTTAAAGATGATAACTATTAGCATCCTGTGTAATGGAGCTCTTTATCATCCCTTACAATTTTATGCATAAGGCGGTTTTATATTTTCCATTGGCCACTTAGCTCTTTATCCTCACCCACCCAATTACATAGACACTTTTAATTATTCTGCGCATTCTAACAATGCACCATGTGTCATTTGATATGTGAGCCCTTTAAAATCCCCTCTTCATATTTCAGACTTTCCTGTTCTCTGTGAAGATCATTTGTTTGTTATGTGCAATGTCATATAATATGGGCAATCGTGGTCTTGTCCATGACCATGATTGTTCTTGGCAAATTTTGCCATTACCACCTTCTAGGCAGTGTCTTTACAAGACAGGTGACCTGCAGCCATTATCAATACTTTTCAGAGATTGCCTGTGTGGCATCAGTGGTGGCATAACAGGGCTTGTCATCTTGTGATATGCACCAGCTGCTCATACGGCCATCCAACACCAGGCTTCACGTGACCCTGATCGGAGGGGGAGGGGGGTTTTCGTGGGCTAAGCCAGTGCTACCCTTTGCCCAAGGATGACCTGCGGGCTAGCAGAGGGAAGGAGTGCCTTCCCCCACCTTTAGTAGAGATTTATCTCCACTCTGCCACCCACTCTGAAGCTAGACAATTTATTCCACAATCCATATTTTCTACTTGACGTGAAAAGGGGACAGAATAGTGTTGTGACTTGCGCAGAGGCTCTTTTGATGGCGATTTCAGTTGTGTATATATTTAGTGAAATACAGATGAGCTGAGCCAAATGACCTTTGATACTCTGTTTCACAATTTTGGCCAGATTTGTCTTCGAGTACAATGTGATGGAACTAAGCTTTACTAATGTTTTCCACGGTGTCTGTAACAGGCCAAGTAATCTTGTAACAAGAAGCTCTTAAAGTATTTGCATTTCAATTTCTTTCAGTGCAAAAACCTGATTTGCAGCGATTTTAGAGAAAAATGCACATTGTATAATCTTATGATCCCACTAAATAAGTTTGGTGAATGTGAACTATTCATGCCAACTTTTTTTTAGACAAGTCCTGGAGGAAGTTCAGACCTTTGGCCAAGTTCAATCATTCACTCCATCTATAAACACTGTTGTTTACATGACTTAGCTTCAGAGATAGCCTGCAGTATGTAAATAAATGGGCAATTAGACTATGAAAAAGATTTCTACTTTCTCGAGAGGCACTGGTGCAAAAATGATTAGGTCGACAGATATCGAACGCTTTAATTTCCTGCGTGCTCCAGCCAAACCACAGTATAGATGTCAGTTCTGGAATTCGAGTTTGAGTCGTGTTCCAGGTTGAACGATCGCTGTTGTGCAATGAGAATGTTGAAGTGCCTGGTCTGAACTGTTTGTTCTCTCTTCACAGAGAAGCTATGAGGGGCGATTGCAACTCCTGTAAGTCAGCCAAGTAGCCTCCGAGATTGAGGGAAGAACTGTTAGCCACGGTTTTCAAGCTCAAATCTCGATCTTGAATGTGATTCTAGCTTTCCTACCCTCAGCATTCTTAGGATATGCTTTACCCTTTGTGTTTGGGTGAATTGCAAAGCTTAGTAAAAAATGCAGGATTCTGGAAATGATAGTGATGGTCACGTTGATCCTATTTGTCCAATTATATTTACTCACAGTTAGCAGCATTTCTTCGATTTCTTCACTCTTATTTGAATAGAATTGTGAAGGAAAATCTTGATCAGAACAGCCATTAATTTCAACTCTGCAAATAGGATCCTTGGCTGAAAGCAACCGAGATATTGCCAGTTATTAATCCTGCATCTCACTTTGGCGGATTTCATCTCAGTCCGCACCCTTGTTGTCTGTACTTTTACTGACAGTGGTTTAGCGCTGACACATGACTGGGCTGATGTTATTATTTCAGAGCAATTCCCTCTAGATCTCTTGTGATTAATTCCTTAAAGGTTTTTTTTAAAACTAGAGCAGGCCTTATTTCTCAGGTGTGCTGGGAATATAAAAGCTAGAAAGTAACAGTAATCCAATTCCCTGAAAGTGAAGGATGAAGCACAGGAGAGAGAGAGATTTAAAAACAAAAAGAAAAGCTACACAAACAACAGGAATTCTGCAGATGCTGGAAATTCAAGCAACACACATCAAAGTTGCTGGTGAACGCAGCAGGCCAAGCAGCATCTGTAGGAAGAGGTGCAGTCGACGTTTCAAGCCGAGACCCTTCGTCCTGAAACGTCGACTGCACCTCTTCCTACAGATGCTGCTTGGCCTGCTGCGTTCACCAGCAACTTTGATGTGTGTTGCAAGAAAAGCTACAATTGTGCAATGCCTGGTAATTAAATGACAATTTGTTTTAAGCTGTTCCAACCAGTAGGTTCTAGGTTCAGTCATAACATAAGATATAGGAGCAGAATTAGACTGTTTGGCCCATCGAGTCTGCTCCGCCATTTCATCATGGCTGATCCATGTCCTTCTCAGCCCTAATCTTCTGCCTTCTCCCCGTATCCCTTCATGCCCTGACTAATCAATAATCTATCAAACTCTGCCTTAATGACTTGGCCTTCATGGCTGCCTGTGCCAACAAGTTCCACAGGTTCACCACCCTCTGGCTAAAGAAATTCTTCCTCATCTCCATTCTAAATGGATGTTGCTCCATTCTGCAGCTCTATCCTCTGGTCTTAGACTCATCCACCAAAGGAAACATCCTCTCCACATGCTCTCTGTCGAGGCCTTTCAACATTCGATAAGTTACAATAAGCCGCCCTCCTCTCCTCTCCTCTCCCACCCCCTCCCCCCCATTCTTCTGAATTCCAGTGAGTACAGGCCCAGAGCCATCAAAGTTGGTAGTTGCTGGATCCCTCAGCACCTCACTGGTTTCTTTTGAGCACTGCGGAGTTTTCTACTGCTCACTGTTGAGGCTTGCATGTGGGAAAATTTGCATCTGAAAACTTTTGCCCTTCAGCTGTTGTGGTGCAGGTTTAACCCAAACCTCCTCTGTGTGTGTGTGTCCCTCTCTCCCGCCCTATGAATGTGTATGTATAGGGGAAGGCACATCGGTTGATTGTTGAGAGTGGCCATTCCTTCATTATGTGCTGTGTCGATGAGAGTGTAAGGAGAATAAAGTAAGGTAGATTTGTGTGAAAATCGACATTTGTAGCCTGTGCAGGCTTCGTGGGCCAAAGGTATGAATCCATACTGCATCTCACTTGACTGTTGTTGCAGAGTTTTGCTGATACCGCTTTAATTGAGATGCAATACAGAACAGGCCCTCCAGTCCTTGGAGTCACACCGGCCAGCAATCCCCCTGTTTAATCCGAGCCTAATCACAGGACAATTTGCAATGAGCAATTCACCTAACAACCGGTAAGTGTTTGGACTGGGAGGAAACTGGAGTAGCTGGAGGAAACCCACGCAGTCACAGAGAGAACATACAAACTCCTTACAGGCAATGGCGGGAATTGAACCTTGGTCCCCTTTACTGTAAACCACTACGCTACCATTCCACCCCACGACTATTTCACAGTAACTAGTACAGTTCATTTATGGATGGAGAAAGCAATATTTCTGTCATTGCTTTTATTTTTGTAAATCCATGACTATGGAAAAATTGTGCATTGTGGTCATCTTACTCAGCACTAATTTTAACTAACACTGGCATTCGACAAACATATAACATTGCTTTCGATAATGTTTTTTTCTCTTTGAATTCGTTCAAGAAAGGCATTGGTAAATGTATTGAGAGTTGTGGTTTCTGCCACATGTAAACAATTCATTTTGGGTGAATATTTGCTTTTCTCTCCCTTGATGCCCTTTGTAAATCATTTCAGTTCAATTTCATTTTTGGGCAGGTTTGAAGCTATTTTCTTACAGTTCCAGGTTTTTCCCCCAAATATATAAAGAGTAAACGAGGGGCAAGAGTGGATATTGAACTGCTGGAGAAGTATTAATAGGGGACAAAGAATTGGTGGACAAAAGTTTTGCGTCAGTTGCTATGGAAGATACAAGCAGTATGTCAGAAATTCGAGAGTGTCGGCGCAAAAGTGAATGTTGTTGCTGTTACTAAGGAGAAGCTGCTTGAGAAGATGAAAGGTCTGCAGGTAGATAAATCATCTGGAACAGATGGATTACACCCCACGGTTCAGAATGAGGTAGCTGAAGAAATTGTGGGGGCATTAGGAATGATCTTTCAAGAATCACTAGATTCTGGATTAGTTCCAGGGGGCTGGAATACTGCAAATGTCACTCCAGTCCTCATGTGCGGCACCTTGTCGAAGGCCTTCTGAAAATCCAAGTAGACAACATTCCCAGACTCTCCTTTGTCTATCTTGTCTGTTAACAGATTTATAATGCAAGATTTCCCCTTAAGGAACTTGTGCTATCTTTGCCCTAGTTTATCATGTGCCTCCAAGTAACCCAAAGCCATTTAATAATGGACTCCAACTTCTTCTCAACTACTGAAGTCAGGCTAATTGACCTATATTTGCATTCTTCTGCCTCCCTGCCTTCTTGAAGACTGGAGTGACATGGTATTGTAGGAAAGATACTAGCATGAATAGAAGATTGGCTGACAGGCAGTAGGCAAAGAGTGGGAATAAAAGGAGTCTTTTCTGGTTGGCTGCTGGTGGCAAGTATTGTTATGCAGGGGTCGGTGTTGGGACCACCCCTTTTCACATTGTGAATGATTTGGATGACGAAATTGATGCTTTGTGGCCAAGTTTGTGGATGATACAGAGATAGGTGGAGGGTCAGGTAGTGTTGGAAGCAGGAGAACTGCAGAACGGCTTGGATAGATTGGGAGAATGGGCAAAGAAGTGGCAGAGCGAATCTCATGTAGGGAATTGTATGGTCATTAATTTTGGTAGAAGGCATAGACCATCTTTAAACAAGAAAATTCACAGAAATCAGAGGTGTAAAGGGACTTGGGATTAATTGTGAACGACTCCCTGAAGGTTAACTTGCCGGTTGAGTTTGTAGTAAGGAAGGCAAATGCAATGTTAGCAATCGTTTCGAGAGGACTAGACTATAAGAGTTAAGGTGTAATGCTAAGGCTTTGGTCACTCTGCACTTGGAAGTATTGTGAGCAGTTTGGGGGCCCCTTTATCTAAGACAAGGTGTGCTGGCATTGGAGAGAGTCCAGAGGAGGTTCATTAGAATGGTCTGAAAATGAAAGGGCTAATGAATGAGGAGCAGTTGATGGCCCTGAGCCTGTACTCTGACTGCAGTTTAGAAGAATGAGGGCGGGACCTCATTGAAACCTATCTAATATTGAAAAGGTGTAGATGGAGTGGCTGAAGGGAGGATATTTTCCATAGTAGGTGAGTCTAGGATCAGAGGGCATAACCTCAAACTAGAGGGACATCCAGTTAGAACAGGGATGAGAAGGAATTTCTTTCACCAGCCGGTAGTGAATCTGTGGAATTCACTGCCACAAGTGGCTGTGGAGGTCAAGTCATTGAGTATATTTAAAGCAAAGAATTATAAATTCTAGAGATCAAAGGTTATGAAGAGAAGGCAGGTGAATGGGGTTGAGAGGAACAATATATCAGCTTGACGGAATGACAGAGCAGAGTTGATGGACCGAATAGCCCAGTTCGGCTCTTGTATCTTATGGATTGAACGGGCACTTTAGGTACAGTATACATAATGAACTGAATAATTCTTTCTTCGTTGAGTTTGCATTTTGCAGCTGATGGGGCTGGCATCGTGTGGTTCATCTTCATTAAATTCAGTGTTTGGGGTTCTACAGAGCCTGGTGTGTGTCTGCAGGTGAACACTAACTATAAAGTTGGCACCAGGTGTGCATTGAGATCAGGTCCGTCATAACGTATTGCCATGTGATAGGGATAGGACTGAGACAAATTATGAAAGGTGGCCAAAAGAATTCTCTATTCCAATGTGCAGATCGTCCCCTATTTCACAAGCGCCCTATCTGCTTAAAACTCGTACATACAAGAGTTTGGGAGACCAGTGGGGTGGATTTGCTGGCTACTGCAAGCAATGTTTCTTGACGCTAGCTATGTTGAACTCCAGATGAATACGTTCTAGTTTACACATTGATGTCCATTTTGCAAATCTTATGTTGTCTCGACCAGCAGCAGCTTTCTTCTTAAAACCATCAAATTCATATAAAACCTCGTCTTAATAATTATAAGAATATCATTATTAACCTGAGGTCAGCTAAATCAGAGTTATTGCTACAAACTGCAAAGTGAGATTTTAAAATGCTTCTTTAGTCACCTACTTTATGGAACAGCTCACTCTGCAGGCATCTGTGCGTTGGCATTCTGTTTGTGGCCACTGTTTTGACTTGTAAACGGTTCAGGTTAGAAATGGGCAACGTTTATCCCTGCATTTCTAAGTGTTGTGTGGACGAATATCATGTTCTTGATCTCTCTAGGAGAGAATCATTTTGATTCTGGAAGCAATTCTTCACCTACTCGGAGGTAGCACTTCAGGACAATTCCAGGGATTTTTCTTCTCAAAGACAACAGAGTTTTTGTAGTTAATTCAATCAGGTTTGTTTCTTCTCAAAGATGGTCCTAATTAACATGTCCAGGGACTCTTGGAAAGTCCTGTTTTTCCTACATGCGGAAACTGAGGTTTTGAATTTGAGTGAAGTTCCTTCTGCAGACTTTTATAACTTCAAGGATGCTATCTGCTCCCAAAACTCTGTCATTTTCAGTTGACACATGGTCGTTTGACTTTTTATTGGTCTGGAGAGGCTGGGTCAGATTGCTGGCTCTGCAATGAAGTCTAGGCTGCATGTGTCAAGTACAGAATTGTGGTTGAATAGTTTTTGTCAACTGCTGTTTATGGCAGGCACTGAAACTGTCTGAGTCCTTGGATATTTGTGCTGTAAGTCTTGAGAGAACTGATAAATCAAAGCATGTTGTGGTTATCAGTGTACAACAGTACCTCAAAATCTTCCATGAGGCAGTACTGCATCTTTTCTCCAACGTGCTTCCCGTTGAAGTGTGGCTAAGCTACAGGGCAAAGTGGAAATATAACCCCTGCAGCTTCCAGTCGAGAGCTCTGGAGGCCAAGTCCTTGGGTACATTTAAAGTGGAGGTTCTTAGGTTTCTGACTCGTAAAGGCGTCAAACATTATGGAGAGAAGGTGGGAGAATGGGGTTGAGAGTTCAAAGTACATATATGTACAATGAGATTCATTTTCTTGTACACATACTCAATATAACCATAATAGAATAAATGAAAGACCTCATCACTTCAACATTCAACCAGTGTGCAAAAGACGGCAAACTGAAAATGCGAAAAGAAAGAATAATAATAAATCAATAGGCAATAAATTTTGAGAATGTGAAATGAAGAGTCTTTGAAATTAATACCATAGGTTGTTCACATTTCAGTGGGGCAAGTAAAGTTGAGTGAAGCTATCCCTTTAGTCCAAAGCCTGATGGTTGAGGAGTAATAACTTTTCCTGGACCTGGTGTTGTGAGTTCTAAAGCTCCTATGCCACCTTCATGATGACAGCGGTGAGAAGAGAGCATGTGCTGGGTGATGGGGTTCCCTGATGATGGATGCTGCTTTCCTGCAACAATGCTTCATGTAGATGTGCTCAGTGATGGGGAGGGTTTCACTAGGTATCCACTACTTTTTGTAGGATCTTCTGTTCAAGGGCATTGGTAGTTCCATACCAGTCTGTGATACAGCCGGACAATATACTTTCCACTGCACACTTATAGATGTTTGTGAAAGTTTTAGATGTCATGCCGATTCTTTGCAAACTCTGAAGGGGTTAGAGGCGTTGCCATGGTTTCTTCATAATTACACTTGCGTGCTGGGCCCATGCTAGGTCCTCTGAAATGATAACAGAGGAATTTAAAGTTGCTGACCCTGTCCATCTCTGATCCTTTGAGGACTGGATCATAGACCTCCTGAACTGATTACTGACTTCAGGAGGAAGCCAAAGGCGAGAAAGTCTGCAGATGTGAGGAAATCCAAGCAACAGGCAAAATGCTGGAGGAACTCAGCAGGTCAGGGAGCGTCTATGGAAAAGAGTAAACAGTTGATGCTTTGTCAGGACAGGAATTAAAAAAAGATGAGAAGTTAGAGCAAGAAGGTGGGAGAAAGGGGAGAAGTATAAGGTAGTAGGTAATGGGTGAAACCGGAAGAGGGGAGGGGGAGGGGTGAAGTAAAGAGCTGGGAAGTTGATTGAAAAGATAAAGGGCTGCAGAAGGGAGGAATCTGATAGGAGAGGGTAGAAGACCCTGGAGTAGAGAAGGGGGAGGAGCACTAAAGGGAGGTGATGGGCAAGTAAGGAGATTCAAGAAATCTATGTCTAAGCCATCAGGTTGGAGGCTACTCAGACGGAATATAAGTTGTTGCTCCTCCAACCTGAATCACATCAGTAGAGAAGGCCATGAACTGGCACGTCAGAATGGGAAGTATAATTGAAGTGGGTGGCCACTGAGAGATCCCGCTTTTTCCTGCAGATGGTAGGTGTTTGGCGGAGCGATCTCCCAATTTATGTCGGGTCTAACTGACGTACAGGACGTCACACCGGGAGCACTAGACAGAGTAGATCACCCCAACAGACTCACAGGCGAAGTGTTGCCTCACCTGGAAGGACTGTTTGGGGCCCTGAATGGTAGTGGTGAGGTGGTGTTGGGGTAGGTGTGGCACTTGTTCCATGTGCTAGGATAGGTATCAGTGGGGAAGGATGAGTGAAAGAGAGAGTCACGTAGGGAGCGATCCCTGCAGAAAGTGGAGCGGGGAGAGAAATGTGCTTGGTGGTGAGATCTTGACAGAGATGGCAGAAGTTGTGGGGAATTGTGTGCTGGACGTGGAGGCTACTGCGATAGTAGGTGAGGACCAGAGGAACTCTATCCCTGGTGGGGTAGTGGGAGGATGGGGTGAGGGCAGATGTGCACAAAATGGAAGAGATGCGGGTGAGGGCAGCGTTGATGGTGGAGGAAAGCCCTTTTCTTTGAAGGAGGAGGACATCTAATTAGTTGTGGAATGAAAAACCTTGTCCTGAGAGCAAATACTGCGAAGATGGGAAACTGAGTGTTTGGAATGAAAAGCCTCATCCAATAATCAGCTTCTTGGTTTTGCTGAGGTTGCTGTTATGACACCACTCAGCCAGATTTCCAGTCTCCTACCGATAGGCTGATTATCAGAGTGACTTGAGGGACCAAACAGCCTAATTCTGCTCCTATGTGTTATGTTGTTATGGTCTCCAGGAGCAATCTGAAGATGCCTACTTGAACATGGGCAGATTTTGAGGTTAAGCTTCAAGCTGCTGCCTCATTCTCTGAAACACACAAAAGTGGACTTAAGCTCAACATTTTGCATTTGGATCCTGTACTGACCTGTCTTTGCAACACGCCACCACTCCCTAACTATGGAAACTGTCAAACAGTGAAATCTTTTGTCACCTTTGCCAGCATTGTTTGGAGAAAAAAACTTTTGAAGATCGAGACTTTAAGACACAACCAATGTCTACTGGACATCAATGATTTAATCCTCTTGCATGTTACTAAGAATTTTGATGACAAGAGCTAAAAGTAAGATACAAGCTGAAATAGGTAAAGAACAATGTGGTTTTGTGAAAGACAAAGGTACAAGAAACACGATATTGATGTTAAGGATACTATCAGAATGAGCTATTCAAGTGCAAAAAGATTGTTTGTTTTATCGACTACACAGAAACATTTGATAAAGTTAAGCTCAATAAGTTATTCGAAATATTACAGGAAACTAGATCTAGATTCAAAAGACCTCCGCCCAATCAGAAATCTCTACTGGGAACAAACTGCCACTGTAAGAGTAGATGGACAAGTGAGTCAGTTTACGAAAATGAAGAGAGATGTTAGACAAGGGTGTGTTTTCTCCCCTGATTTGTTTAATGTGTGGAGTGAAACAATATTACAAAAAATAAGAGGCATCTTGGGAATCAAAGTTGGTGGTGAAAACATCAATAATTTTAGATATGTGGATGACACTTAATTGCAAGTTAGGAAGAAGAACTAGAAAACTTAATTATTGAAGAAAGTGCAAAAATGGGTCTATCTATCAGTTGGAAAAGGACTAGAATGTATGGTGATATTCAAAAAGGAGGAGAATCCTATCTGCAGGCTGAGAATAAACGGGGAAGACATAAAACAAGTACAGAACTTTTGCTACTTAGGAAGCTGGGTGACATCAGATGGCAGGTGCGACATGGACATCAAAAGAAGAATAGGGATGGCAAAAGACACCTTTACGAGAATGAAGAGTATACTGACCAGCACTAAACGAGGCATGACATCCTGCCTCAGAGCACTGAAATGTTATGTTTATCCAGTTATGTTATATGGCTCAGAATGTCGGATAATATCTAGTAACATGAGGAAATATACTGAAGCAGCAGAAATGTGGTTTTTGAGGAGGATGCAAAGAATATCATGGACGAAATGAATATCTAATGATGTTTTGAACAGAGCGAGCACAAAAAGAAATAATGCATGAGATCATGAAAAGGCAACGTAACTTCATTGGACATGTGATTAGGAAAGAGGAGTTAGAATGCACGGTAATTATGGGAAAGATTGGAGGGAACAAAGCAAGAGGAAGACAAAGACAAATGATGATGGAGACAGCAGCCAGAGAACTGGAAATGAATACCAATGAATTGATCCACTTGACCCGAAACAGGAGTGTGTGGGCCATGGCACTCAAAGCTCAAACCGGACATGGCACCTGATGATGATGTTACTAAGGCAGGGTTTGTCTGGAGCTGGCACTCCAAAGTACTCTTATGGAGACCACCAATAGATTCTCCACTAAATCCTCTAAATACACTGCTGTTGAAACCTTCAGCCCATTTGTCGGGAACACACAGACACCAAGCATCAATGGAGGAAGGAGCAAACTGTCTACTGTACCTCTGCACATATGACAAGCACTTCCTGCCCTGCAGGTCCAGGTTGATCTGGCGAACCACGTCAGAACCGAGAAAATGAAGAGGAGCAAACACAAGAAAATTTGCAGAGTCCTGATGAAGGGTCTTGGCCTGAAAAGTTGACTGTTTACTCTTTTCCATTGATGCTGCCTGGCTTGTAGGATTCCTCCAGCATTTGTGTGTTTCTTTTAACTGTAGAGGAAAGAAGTATTCCTTGACTTTAAGGGACAATTTAACAAGGAAAAAGCAACACACAGAAATTGGTGGAAGAACTCAGCAGGTTATGCAGCATCTGTGGAAAAGATTAAACAGTTCATGTTTCGGGCCAAGACCCTCCATTAGGATGGGGCAGCAGAGATCACGGGGGAGCAGTGAGAGAAGGTTTCACTGAACTCCCGTCTTTGGGAAGAGTTAAACTTCAAGGCAGGCATCCCTCAAAGAACTTCACGGTGGAGTAGCAAATCATGGACGCTAGAAAATCTGCAGATACTGGAAATCCAGAGCAAGACACAGACAGAGACACGTACACACACATATCCTCCAACTCCTCCCTACCTCTGTGCCTCCACCCTACCACCACTCCACCCACACACCCCAAATATCCAAATGTTCTGGAGGTGAAATAAGTAGGGTTTGAGGTTTAATTGAAATTTTATTTATGTAGAGATCCAGCACGGAACAAGCCCTTCCGGCCCTTTGAGCCATACCGCCAGCAGCCCACTGCTTTTAATCCTAGCCAAATCACAGGACAATTTACAATGACCAGTTAACCTACTAACCAATTTGTCTTCGGCATGTGGGAGGAGACCGGAACATCCGGAGGAGACCCACATGTTCACAGGGAGGATGTAGAACCTCCTTACAGATGACTTTGGAGTTGAACTCCAACGCCCCGAACTGCAATAGAGTTGTACTAATCGCTACACTACCATGGCCCCCAGTGGTTTATCTTAACCCCATAAATACATACATCTTGGTTACATATGCAAAATGCTGGAGGAACTCGGCAGGTTAGGCAGCATCCATGGAAATGAACAAACAGTCGACGTTTTGGGCTGAGGCCTTTTATGTTACAACTTTATAAAACTCTGGTTCGGCCACATCTGGTGTATTGTGCACAGCTCTGGTTGTCCCACTGTAGGAAGAATGTCAAGGCTTTGGGGAGGGTGCAGAAGAGGTTTGCCAGTATGCTGCCTGGTTTAGAGAGTAGCATCCTGGTAGACCTGCTTGGTTTAGAGGGCATGTTCTATCATGAGAGGCTGGATAAACTTGGGTTGATTTCTCTGGGGTGCTGGAAGCTGAAGGGAGATCTGATAGAGGTTTACAAGATTGAGAGGCATAGTTAGAGTAGACAAAGAGCATCTGTTTTCCAGGGTTGAAATGTCTAATACTAGAGGGCATGCATTGAAGGTGGGGGTGGGGGTAGATTCAGTGAGAATGTCAGGGGCAAGTTCTTTACTCAGAGGTGGATGCCTGGAATATGCTGCCTAGTATGGCGGTAGAGGCAAAGAGGCTTCAGAGGCTATTAAGAGACATTTGGATAGGCACATGGATGTAAGGAAGTTGGAGAGATAAGGACATGGTGTAGGTAGGAGGGATTAGTGTTTGGGTGTTTTTGATGTGCTTTTTAGCTGGTTCAGCACAAGATTGAGGAACAACTGGTCTGTTCCTGTGCAGGACTATTCTGTGTTCAGGAACGTGGTGAAAGGTGCACTCTCATTTCCTCCTGTATCTCATATTTTGGTGTTCTATGTGAGAGGTCATCCAGTACTTTGAACAACAGCCTTTTGCTTTGGGCTCATGAAATATAAATGGAACATCTGGATAAAT
This sequence comes from Mobula hypostoma, assembly GCF_963921235.1. Lineage (NCBI taxonomy): Eukaryota > Metazoa > Chordata > Chondrichthyes > Myliobatiformes > Myliobatidae > Mobula > Mobula hypostoma. The sequence continues at coordinate 5,261,217 of NC_086106.1, forward strand.
AAGAATTATTTGCAAGAAATAGACCCCAATCACCATGGCTCTGAAGATCAGGCTGTTTTATGTTTGGGCTGTATGTGGTGGATGGCTTTTTTATTGAATAAGCTTGCAATAAAACAACTTAAATTGTACACTTAAGAACAAAATTCTCTGCTGCATGCAGCAGCAAATGTGGCCAAATTAATTATTAATCACTTGGTATCCTTGCTGTTTTGTCAGGATATTGCATATAAAAGTGAATTTTCAAAATTCTGCTCTTTCAACCATATCTAAAAGGCATCCGTTAGTCTTGTGAGACCATGGATCTGCGCCTGGAAAGTCTTCACTCTCCAGGGCGCAGGCCTGGCCAAGGTTGTATGGAAGACCGGCAGTTGCCCATGCTGCAAGTCTCCCCTCTCCACAACACCAATGTTGTCCCAGGGAAGGGCAAGGGCTGATACAGCTTGGCACCAGTGTCGCCACAGAGCACTGTGTGGTTAAGTGCCTTGCTTAAGGACACAACATGCTGCCTCAGCTGGGGCTCAAACTCAAGACCTTCAGATCGCTAGTCAAATGCCTTAACTAGGCCACGTTTCCTAGCTCTGTCTATAGACTGCTAAAACTCTCATGCTCTGTCTGTCTGTTTGTAACCTCCAATTAGTGCAAAGAGTACATTATAGTGGCACTTTTTTTGGCCAAATCAAATTAAAATGCACTAACTTACAGAATGCAGGGAAAGTTCAGGGTTATATATTCGTATAAAATTACTCATTCGTGAAAATCAACAGGCTCCCTTTCACCTGAGAGCCTATCCGCCATCATGGAAATCGGGACGCGATAGCCCGACGCATGCGCACGGCCAGCCTGAGCAGCGACACCTACCGGAGCAAAAGGGCAGGCCAGCTCTATTTCGAGGGGTCACATTCTGCTAATCACCATCAGCATGTGCAGGATTGGGATAGATCTAACTGCCTCCCATCAATAAGAGATAAATAAATCTTATTGTAATGAAGTACTTCGAGATACCCATAAAACCCTTTGCTGCAGTCAAAGGACAGCGGTGACTATATCACGTCCATTTAGGAGAGCGCCAGCCACATCATCAAGAATAATCAGCATCCTTTGGTGATGCTGCTTTGTATCTTCTATCCAGCATTAGGGTAAAAAAAAATGGTTAGCCTAATTATGTCGCGTGGAAAGGGAAGGGGGACATTATGGTCAAGAGATGACGCCAAACGTCGTCGAGAAGCGGCAAGTAGAGGGAGAGAACAAGAATCGGATGAGGCCAGGGCCGCACGACTCCAGGATCAGAGTCGGGACAAAAAAAGATGAGAGAAGAAGAGGCAGAGGAGGAGAGGCATGCACGTCTCCAGGATCAGAGACAAACAACAAACAGAAGAGCTGAAGAGACAGGGAATGAAAAGACTGTATGTCTCCAGAATGACAACGAGAGGTACAAGGGTGACAAATAAACCAGAAATGATGCCATTAAAAGTGTCCTTTGTTAAACGAGGAGGAGCTATATTTGCTTTGCTACGCATCGTTTCTCTTTAATAAACTGAGGTTTTCTAGTTCAGTTTCCAAAGCAAAGCAATAGCATTCAGGAAAATTTAATGTTCCCATCTCTCAAAGGGTGCCCCAACGAGTCGCCCTGTTGTCTAGTAAAATGCTAAATGTCATTCTGTTTGTTTCCTCTTTTTCCTGGACTGAACATGAGAGATGTATGCAAATGCTACATGCTGAAACATTTCCCACTTGTTTGGGCTTCATATCAGTGCCCAGCAAGCCTAGGTCAGCAGTATCTTTTACTTTGCCTTGTGATCTTTGATCCCAGCCTTTGAAAGACCACCTTCTTGCATCAGTCTCCACTTTTCTATTTGCCATCCTTGTGGACACCGTACGATTGACAGTTTGATTGAACAAGTCTTGGATTTTTCTGTAGGTCCAAAATTACTGGGTATTGTGCTGGAGCTAATTCCTTTCTTGTGTTACACAGATCAGCGCAGATACTTTCAACCTGCTTTTCAGGTGTATTTTGAAACCAGATCCCAGAGGTGAAACACCATCAATAACTGTTTTTCTCTGCTAACTCGTTGCACCATCCTGCCTTCTAATGAGTCAAGTTTAATAACCCTTGCCTACAAATCAGAATCGGGTTTAATATCGCCAGCATATGTAGTTGTCTTTGAGAAATCAGATGGCACAGAGGAAGGAGCTGTTTCTGAATCACTGAGTGTGTGCCTTCTCGCTTTTGTACCACCTTCCTGATGGTAGCAATGAGAGCAAGGCATGACCTGGGTGAAGGGGGTCCTTAATGATGGATGCCCCCTGTTTGAGGCGTCGCTCCTTGAAGATGTCCTATATACTACGGAGGCTAGTGCCCGCGATGGAGCTGACTACGTTAACAGCTCTGCAGCTTATTCCGATCCTGTTCAGTAGCCCCTCCCGTACCAGACACTGATATATCCAGTTGGTACATGACTTGTTAAACCCAATCCTTAAATTTACCATCCAATAGTACATAGTTTGTGATTCATTAGTCCGCATTATTTTCTGCCCTTTTCAATGTAATTTCAACTAACTGCTTTAGGAGATGTAACAAGATGCCATAATCGTAACTTAAATAGTAACTTTTTCATTGACGTGTTCCATAAACCCATGTCTTTGGTTATTCGTAGTACAATAATTGCGAAAGGTTTGAAATTCCTTTGCTGAAGTAGCTACAATTACAGCTTCTGAAACTGAGTCTACAGTATTATGTTTACAGTCCAGCAGGCCAATGAAAGAAGGTTCTAACTCCCTTTTCAATTGAGACGTTATTCCGTATATTTTGTCACGGTGGTGTAGTGGTTTGCATAACGCTTTTACAGTGCCAGTGGCCTGGGTTCAGTTCCTACTGCTCCCTGTAAGGAGTTTGTCCATTCTCCCAGTGACTGGGCGGGTGCTCAGTGTTCCTCCCACACAGTCCAAAGATGTACCGGTTGGTTGGTTAATTGGTTATTGTAAATTGTCCCGTGATGAGGCTAGGATTAAATTGGGGATTGCTTGGCGGCGCAGCTCAAAGGGCCTATTCCACGTTGTGTCTCAATAAATAAAGAAAACAGCAACTTTGCTGCTTTGAAAGAGGATACAGCGGTCACTCCTTCTGTGCTGTATCTCAATAAATAAAAAATAAAAATTCCAAGGTGTTTATCATCGTAAACCAGACCATTTGAATTTGCACGCCCATCTCTAAGCTCCAGCATAGCTGAGAATTGCCTTGTGTGTTTATTCTTGGAGTTCCCCAGGTTACATCTTTTGCTTCCTCCCCTGGATCATCATGTTCAGAAACAGGATCCACTTTTACACTTACCCTGCGATGTAACCCTCCCTCTTATCTTATTCACTTCTGTTAAAGCAGACTGCCTGTCTGACAACTCATGGGTGAGACGGGATTTCCTTTGGGAAGACCAAGGCCACCATGATCAGCTCCTGCCAAAAAAAGTCTGCACTTTTGCCAGTGGCTCCATCTCTGCTGTTTTCTTCATTGGGAACTAGTTGTTGTACTTGAACAAAGTTGAATTAAAAATTTCCTTATTTTCTTCCACTTCTTTCAGCCACTTTCATCCTGAGAGCATCTGGACAATTGGCACCTTGGCCTTGACTTACTCAGCATTTTTCTTGATGGGATACTGGATTTTACTGTTTAAAGATATCAAAATTTAAAACATGCCCTATTAATCTTAACTGCACTCAGATCCATAATAATTAATTCTTAATGACCCACAATTGGAACATGAAAATATCTTTTCTCCACCAATTAAACTCTCAACCTGCATTTCATAAATTCCGTCACTTCTATCAGTCTTGAAGCTTGTTCTCTATGTCTGAATGTTTGATCTTGACATTGTGGATGAAGAGGTGGATTGTGATTAAGAAAAAAAAAATCTCTAGAAACACTCAGGTCAAGCCACAACTGTAAGACACAGAAGCAAAATTGGGTCATTTGGCCCGTTGAGTCTGCTCTGATGGATCATGGCTGATCCATTTTTCTCTCAGCCCAGTCTTCGGCCTTCTCTCAGTATCCTTTCATGCCCTGCCGACCAGTCAAGAATCTATCAGCCTCTGCCTTAAGTATATCCAATGATTTGGCCTCCGCAGTCGCCTGAGGCAACAAATTCCACAGATTCACCACCCTCCGGCTAAAGAAATTCTTCCTCATCTCTGTTCTAAGTGGACGTCCCTCTATCCTCAGTCTGTGTCCTCTGGTCTTAGACTCCCCACCAAAGGAAGCATCCTCTTCATATCGACTCTATCAAGGCCTTTCAACATTCAATAGGTTTCATTCTTCTGAATTCAAGCAAGTAGAGGCCCAGAGTCATCAAACGCCCTTCGTAAGTCAAGCCTTTCAATCAGGGAATCATTTTCGTTAACCATTCAGTCCTCAAGTGTTATCTCTCTGCCTTTCCATACTGGTGATGCCTGATCTACCAAGTATTTTCCAGAACTTCCTATTTTGTTTTCAGAATTACAGGGTCACTGAAGCATATAAATGTTATTTTATTTTCAGTGGCTTGTTAAGTTCTGATGAAGGTTCATTCTGTGTCATTTTCCACTGAATGCACCGTAATCAGAGGTGATAGATCCAGGGCAGAGTCCAGTTCTGGAGTTGTTTGATTACCACGTGGCACTTAATTAATGGAGGTATCAAATGAGGTTTGTCCCAATAGAAGAATGATGCTTGAGGATAGTATTGTTTACTGCCTTTAAAAGAATGATAAAGGAGTGAGCAAATGGTCAGGCTATAACGTTGATACTGATTAGAATAGCCTTGGTGCCACAGCGAGGCAAAGAGAGGTGGGGGTCAGCATGGTAGTGGAGTAGTTTGTGTGGGAGTGCCAGTGTGGGAGCTCAGTTCCTGCCACTGTCTGTAAGGAGTCTGTACGCTCTTTCCATGACCACCTGGGTTTCCTCTGGGTACCGTGATTTCCTCCCACATACTGAAGGCGTGGGAGTCAGGGTTAGTGAACTGTGAGCATACTATGTTGTCGCCAGAAGCACGGGGGCACTTGTGGCCTGGCCTCAGCACATCCACAGACTGTGTCGGTCGTCAGCGCAAACAGCACGTCTCGCTATGTTTCAGTGTGCGTGTGACAAATAAAGCTAATCTTGAACTTCAGCACAGCGTTTAGCGTAACGGTATTACAGCGCCATCGGCCTGGGTTCAATTCAACCATTGTCTGTAAGGAGTTTGTGTATTCTCCCTGTGACCGCCTCGGTTTCCTCCGGGTGCTCCAGTTTCCTCCCACATTCCAAAGACGTATGTGTTAATAGGTTAATTGGTCACATGAGTGTAGTTAGGCTGCAATGACTTGTTACCGTGCTGTATCTGTAAATAAAAATAAAAACAAACTCTTTATTTTAAAAAAAAGTGCAATGTAGATATTCATCTGTGGATTGGCATGGATTCCATACTCCCCAATACTGCTTTTACCAGTGAGTCTGAACGATAATAGGAAGTGTTCAACATCAACTCAAGAACTCCCTGTTGTGTCTTCACAGAACAGAGATATTCAAAGTACAATTCTTCATTTTATAGACTCCATGCGGTCCATGTTGAATCACATCTCCAAGAGTTGCTGTTGGTATGGACATTTGTTCTATGATTTAAAATGTTTGGAGTTTATACAATACTAAATTCTTGCTTTATGTAAAATCTAGCCAGCCAATTTGCGGTTAAGCTTGCTTCCCTCTCTTCCTGTTATGGCCCAAAGCCAAGTCAAAAGTATGTTTTCATTTATGCAAAATAGGAGATGTGGGTCAGGAACATTTTTGGTACTGTTGTAATCTAAATAGAAAAGCAAATCTGTTGTACTGTCAGGTATGTTTCTAATCCACTCTAAGCAGATCTTGATGCCAGAGAGGATCCTGGGAACATAGTTCAGGAATGGTGATGTCGGTGAAGCAATGTCTCTCTTTCCTCGTGTCATGTGATGCTATCCCATCGAGAATGTTTACCTCTCAGTGGCTGTGGGGGAACTGCATAACTTGGCAGCTGCATAAAGGAAATCGACCCGAAGAGATTGTTCGCTTACATCATCCGAAAGAAAAGCTGGTTTGGGTTGTGTTTTGGACGCTGACGCAGTCTTCATGGTTTGAGCATTCTTGTGTTTGTGGCATTCTTGATATAAAGCCATTTCCTTGATGTACTAGTCTGGTCGTTGAATTCTGCATTTGTTTTTTATCTTGAGAAACGCAGTTCCTCCACAATCTCCATCAGCACAGATGTACCACAAGGCTGTGTGCTTACCCTGCTCTGTTCTCTTATACTATGACTGTCAGGCTAAGCACTGCTCCAATGCCATTTGCAACTTTGCTGATGACACCACTGTCATTGGCCAAATCAAAGGTGGCGACTAATCAGTATGTAGGAGGGAGATTAAAGATCTGGCTGAGTGGTGCCACAACAACACCTCTCACAATGTCAGCAAGACCAAGGAGCTGACTTCAGGAGGAGGAAACTGAGAGGTCCATGAGCCAGTCCTCATCGGGGATCAGAGGCGGAGGGAGTCAGCAACTTCCTTGGTGTTTTCATCTGAGGACCTGTCCTGGGTCCAGCATGCAAGTGCAATTGCAAAAAAAAAAATGCATGGCAGCACCTCTACTTCCTTAGAAGGTTGTGGAGATTTGGCATGTCATCTAAAACTTCGACAAGCTTCTATAGATATATAGTGGAGAGTATATTGACTGGCTGCATCACAGCCTGATTATGAAAACACCAATGCCCTTCGATGGAAAATACAACAAAAAGTAGTGGATATGGCCACCTCCATCATTGGTGAAGCCCTCCCGACCATCGAGTATATCTACACAGGTGTGCGATTGTAGGAAAGCAGCATCCATCATCAAGGAGCCCCACCATCCAGGTGATGCGCTCTCCTCACTGCTGCCATCAGGAAAAAGGTACAGGAGCCTCAGTACTCTCACCACCAGGTTCAGGAGCACTTACTACCCCTCAACCATCAGGCTCTTGAACAAAAGTGGATAACTTCACTCAACTTCACTTGCCCCATCATTCAACTGTTTCCCACAACCAATGGACTCACTTTCAAGGACTCTTCATCTCATGTTGTTAATGTTTGTTTATTTATTACTATCTACTTTATTCGTTTATGTTTGTTGTCTTTTGCACATTGGTTATTTGTTCGTCCTTTTGGCTGTGGTCTTTCATTGATTCTATTGTGTTTCTTTGTATTTACTGTGAATGCCCACAAGAAAACAAATCTCAGGACTGTATATGGTGACACTTGTGTACTTTGAATGCAGAAAATGGTGGAGGAGGTCAGCAACTCAGGCAGCATCTCTGGAGGGGAATAAACAGTCGACGTTTTGGGCCAAGACCCTTCACCAGGATCCATGAGGAAATGCATCATTGTTTAGTTGTATCACGCCTCTCCGAGATACAATGGCTTTAGTTGGGTCAAGCTTGACAAATACCAGTAGTTTGTTTTTATTCAATTTGTGGTCATTTTACATACAGCCCACATGGTCTTTGTCCATGGAGTACAGTACTGTGCAAAGGTCTTGGACACATGTATATAGCCAGGGTGCCCAAGACTTTTGTACAGTACGGTGATTGTCAACGTGGAGTGGAGAGGGAGTCTGTAAACCTGGTGGGAGCAAAGGATGTTGGTAATGGTGAGGATGGAGTGCCATGAGAGGGGTGTGGGGCATGTGACCAGGGGCAGGGGGTGGGGCAGGTGCAGACACACCCCAGCCCTGAGAGACCAGGCAAGGTCATTTGATTGCAAAAAATTGGTTTATTGATGATTACAGATTGTCTCTGGTGCTTCCCACTCCCTTCCCCTTTTCCCAACCATAATTCCCTCTCCCTGCCTGTCCCTTTCGTGTTCTCAGTCCACAGTAGTGGCCCATATCAGAATCAGGTTTATCTTCACTCACATATGTCATGAAATATGTTTTTTTTTTGCAGCAGTACAGTATAATACATAAAATTACTACAGGACTGTGCAAAAGTCAGAGGCACCCTAGCACCCAAAGGCTAAGGAGCTGGTGGTAGACCTGAGGAGAGCTAAGGCACCGGTGACCCCTGTTTTCATCCGGGGGGTCAGTGTGGACATGGTGGAGGATTACAAGTACCTGGGGATATGAATTGACAATAAACTGGACTGGTCAAAGAACACTGAGGCTGTCTACAAGAAGGGTCAGAGCCATCTCTATTTCCTGAGGAGACTGAGGTCCTTTAACATCTACCGGACGATGCTGAGGATGTTCTACGAGTCTGTGGTGGCCAGTGCGATCATGTTTGCTGTTGTGCGCTGGGGCAGCAGGCTGAGGGTAGCAGACACCAACAGAATCAACAAACTCATTCGTAAGGCCAGTGATGTTGTGGGGATGGAACTGGACTCTCTGACGGTGGTGTCTGAAAAGAGGATGCTGACTAAGTTGCATGCCATCTTGGACAATGTCTCCCATCCACTACATAATGTACTGGGTGGGCACAGGAGTACATTCAGCCAGAGACTCATTCCTCCAAGATGCAACACAGAGTGTCATAGGAAGTCATTCCTGCCTGTGGCCATCAAACTTTACAACCCCTCCCTTGGAGGGTCAGACACCCTGAACCAATAGGCTGGCCCTGGACTTACTTCATAATTTACTGGCATAATTTACATATTACTATTTAACTATTTATGGTTCTATTACTATTTATTATTTATGGTGCAACTGTAAGGAAAACCAATTTCCCCCAGGATCAATAAAGTATGACTATGACTACTATGACTATGTACATGTGGCTAAACGTTTTGCACAGTACTCTATATATCTAGTACTTAATTAAGGTACCATTTTGTAATCTTTCTCAGCCTCAAACTAAATAGTGATCAGGAAAGGAATCTGGAGTGGATTCCTTCCCCCTGAATCCTCCCAGCTCATTGGGTAGTGTTGCGACCCTTCTGGTGTCCACGGGAGATTAGATATCTCAGCAGAGAGCAACAGTGAGAAGACCTTTGTTCTACAACAGCTTGGTTATTGGACGCACCTGCAAGAATAAATTCAGTGTGCATCAGGTCATTTGGCTGACCAGTGGTGTAGTGGCATCTGCAATGGACTTCAAGGCGAGTTATCCTGGGGTTGAATCCAGCCCACTACTTGCACACTTTCCATCGAGTTAGCAACTTGGTCTCGTAAAAAAACAGACAAATGCTAAAGAAACAGCAAAGTTGCCGTCTGATGAGCCTCAAAGCGGGTAGAGGAACAAAAAAAAAGTTATTTACTTCAGAAGTTGTTCTGTTCTATGCCTTGTGGCACAATCAGTAGGAGCTTTGCCATTCCTTTAACATTTTCGTTTGTGTTTTTTTTTCACGAGGCTGGATTGCTAGCTCCCCAGCATGGATGGAAAGCGTGCTAGGAGCTGGCTGGATTTGAACCTGGGACCACTCGCGTCGAAGTCCAGTGCAGGTGCCACTACACCACCGGCTGGCTAGAAAGTTGTTCAGTTTAATTTTTAAACCAGGGGACATCCAGGATGAGTTTTCCACCCATAGATACCCTAGCCTTTTACTGCCTGCTGTACGGGACCAGCCCAGCCCATGTTTTGCATTGTGTATTATTCAGTTTGAACAACAATCAGGATAGTGATAAACAAGTTTCACTTCTTAATTTAGAATATCATGTCCTCAGGATCTTTGTTTAATATTTTGTACTTCCTGTTTCCTAATTTGCTTCTCCCTTAAGTAGATTAACTAAAGAAAAGTGAACCAGTTCCTATTTCATTTGAATATTACTCTGAAGCATGGTTTAACTGAATGACCCTTGCGACCAGTGCAGTTTTAATTCTTGCCTTTGAAAGAGATTTTGTGAAAAGTATGAGCTTTCAGAAGTTTATTGAGAAGGTCACAGAGTGGAGATGCGTGATGCTGGAAGAACTCGGCAGGTCAGGCAGCATCTATGAAAAAGAATAAAAATTTGATATTTCGGAGCTGACACCCTTCTTTGGAACTGGAAAGAGAGGGGGAAGACACCAGAATAGAAAGGTGCGGAGGGGGAGGAGGATAGCTGAAAGGTGACAGGTGAAACCAGGTGGATGGGAAAGGTCAAAGGCTGGAGAGAAAAGAATCAGATAGGAGCGGAGAGTGGACCACTAGAGGAGGGGACCCAGGGGGAGGTGATAGGCATGTGAGAGGCCAGAGTTGAGAATAGAAGAGGGGAGGAGAAGGGAAATCCTTCTATGGGAAGGAGAAATCTGTATTCATACCATCAGTTTGGAGGCTACCCAGATGGAATACATGGTGTTGCTCTCCACCCTGAGGGTGGCCTCATCTTGTTGCAAGAGGAGCCGTCAACCAGCATGTCAGAATGAGGGTGGGAATCATAATTAAAATGTTTGGCCACAGGGAAGTTCTGCTTTTGGCCGATGGAGCAGAGATGCTCAATGAAGCGGTACCCCAATTTACAACGGATCTCACCAATGTAGAGGAGGTTGCATCGAGAGCACCAGGCACAATAGACAACCCCAGCAGATTCGCAGGTGAAGTGTTGCCTCACTTGGAAGGACTGTTTGAGGCCCTAAATGGAGGTGAGGGAGGAGGTGAATGGGCAAATGTAGCACTTTGCAGGGATAAGTACCAGGAGGCAGATTAGTGAGGAGGGATGAATGGTCAAGGGAATCTGTTGCCAGAACTTGAGGGCCTGATTTATAGGGAAAGGTCAAATTGCTCTTTCCCTGGAGCAAAGGAGAATCAGGGGAGATTTGAGAGGTATACAAAATTGAGGGGTATAGGGAGTGTAAATGCAAGCAGGCTTTTTCCACTGAGGTTGGGTCAGACTAGAACTAAACGTCATAGGTTAAGGGTGAAAGGAGAAGTATTTAAGGGAATCTGAGGGGGAGCTGGATTGAGTGTGGAACAAGCTGTCAGCGAAAGTGATGGATGCGGTTTTAATTGCATATTTAAGAGAAGTTTGGAGAAGTACATGGATAGGAGGGGTATGGAAGACTATGGTCTAGGTGTGGATCAATGGGGCTAAGCTAAACAGCAGTTCAGCATGGACTAGATGGGCCAAAGGGCCTGTTTCTGTGTGGTAATGCTCTCTGACTCTGACTCTCTTCACTTGAATTGACAGTCGAGGTGTTATGCATTTTGCTGGAGCTCAGGGTGAAGTTTATATAATAATAACTGCCAAGGTTAGCTGCATATTTTGTGCTTGTGTTGAACCCAAGACCTTTAGTTCGACATTGAAGCACTCTTAGGCTTGGGCAGGAGAGACAATATGGTGGTTATGTTTCTGACACTGAACTATCTGCAGCAGACAAAATGCTGGTGGAACTCGGCAGTTCAGTTAGGATCTATGGAGAGGAATAAGCAGTCAACATTTCAGGCCAACACTCTTCGACTGTTTATTCTTCTCCATGGATGCTGCCTGACTTGCTCAGTTCCTCCAGCATTTTGTGTCAGGTGCTCTGGATTTCCAGCATGCGCAGAATGTCTTGTGTCAATATTTACAGCAGGATTGTGAATCAATGCCATGAGCAGTGTCTTTGGAAAATCCTTCAAATTTTCTGCAAGGATAAGGAAATGATTAGTTTCCTTTCCCAGGTCAACACGATTTATTGAGGCTTGCTTGCAATCTTCTCTGTTGCAATACGCACAGAATGCTGGAGGAACTCGGCAGGCCAGGCAGCATCTATGGAAAAGATGTTGCCTGACCTGCTGAGTTCCTCCAGCATTTTGTGAGTTGCTTTGGATTTCCAGCACCTGCAGATTTTCTGGTGTTTGAGTCTTCTCTGTTGGGCAGTAGATGCCATTTGCACGCCTGAGTCCAGTCTCTGAGAAAGGCACTCTTTCTCTGAGCGCTAATTTGGAAAGACTGAAGAAAGGATTTGAGCCTGTGCTCAAAACCTGGGGGACCACTGAAGCAGCAGAAAGCTATCAGTATGGATCCTGTTTATTACGTCCTACTTTTATTCTATTCATTCTGAAGGCAGGCTGTGGGGCCAAAATCCACTGTTGCCTATTCTTCATTAACCTGGATCTCTTTGGGCTTCAAGAGAACTGATTTAATTTGCAAATTACAATTAACAATTCAGTTCTGGATCAACTTTCACTGACCTTGATTGCAGGCAATCTTTGTGGGACATTAAAGTTAAGACAAAGGCTTTCTTGAGAAAAGTAAATTTTATTTTCAAAGTACATATATGTCACCACATGCAATCCTGAGATTCATTTTCCTGTGGGTATACTCAGCAAATCTATAAAATAGTAACTATAATAGGATCAATGAAAGATCAACCAGAGTGCAGAAGATGACAAACTGTGCAAGTTCAAATATAAATAAATAGTAATAAATAATAAGATGAGAGTCCTTAAAGTGAGATCATTGGTTGGGACATCCTGATGGAAGGGCAATGGATTGTCCTTCGCAGGTCATCACTTAAAGGAGACGTAAAAGGGAATCTTATGGGTATTTTGTCGTAGGCTGTCCCGGCATCTAATGGACCTGATATCATGGGGTTTGTTTTGGAGAGTGAGTTCAGTTCAGAATTGAACTCTGTCTCAACTGGGCAAGATGTGATTTAACAGGTCTGCTAATACCTCAGGTGACGGGGAATGTTACTTTAATTCTTTCTTTCAGGTCTCGTATGTACCTTTGGATACAAGAGTTGCTGCCTGTATTCAAGTGGTGCTGTTCCTTTTCACAGAGAGGACTCTGTAGATTCATGAATTTGTACTGTATAAATTAATATTGTAACTGTTAAAATTAACTGCTCAGTGGGAAATATGTCATTCTAAGAGTTGATTCATTCTTATTATAGTTCTCATTAATATAAATATTACTGACTATTCTGTGCACCAGTGTAAACTGAGTGATGTGTAAATTGAGAACGAGACACAAAATGCTGGAGGAACTCAGCAGATCAGGCAGCATCTGTGGAAACAAATGAACAGTTGACGTTTTGGGCCGAGACCCTTCATCAGAAGCGTAAATTTGTTGGTTATTTTTGGGATTAAATTATTGTGTTGTTTATCGTATTGTGTTTTTTTCTTGGTACTGCACCAGATCCAGAGTAAAAATTATTTCGCTCTCCTTTACACTTGCGTCATGAAAATGACATTGAACAACCTTGAATGCTTCCACACGGTTCCTTGCTGCAGAAGGTTTATTTTCACGGCCCCACCACTGGACATAAAAGGAAAGGAGGTGAAGTACTTCACCAGGGTCTATTCACCTACCAGAGTATACTAGAGTCATAAAGTCATAGGAAAGTACAGCACAGAAACAGGTGTGCTGAACCATTTAAACTGTCTACTTCCATCAACCTGCACCGGGACTATAGCCCTCCATACCCCTACCAACCATATACCTACCCAAACTTCTTTTAAACATTTAAATCGAGCTTGCAAGCGTCACTTGCACTGGCAGCTCAAGCCACACTCTCACAACCCTCCGAGTGAGTAAGTTTCTCCTCATGTTCCCCTTAAACTTTGCAGCTTTCACCCTTAACCCACAACCTCAGTTGTAGTCCCTCCTGATATCAGTGGGAAAAACCTGCTTGCATTTACCCGATCTATATCCCTCAATTTTGTATACCTCTATCAAATCTCCCCTCAATTTTCTGTGTTCTAAGGAATAAAGTCCTAACCTATTCAACCTTTCCCTGTAACTCAGGTCCTCCGGTCCCAGCAACATCCCTGTAAGTTTTCTCTGCACTCTTTCAACCTTATTTACATCGTTCTTGTAGGTAGCTGACCAAAACTGTACCCAATACTGAAAATTAGGCATCACCAGTGTCTTGTACAACTTCAATATAACATCCTATCTCCTGGTACTTTGATTCATCAAATCAAATTCAAGTTTAATTATCATGAAATGGACCTGTAGTACTTAACCATAAGACATAAGGAGCAGAATTAGTCCATTGGCCCATTGAGGCTGCTCTGCTATTCCGTCATGGCTGATTTATTATCCCTATCAAACCTATTCTCCTGCCTCCTGCCTGTAACCCTTGACACGCTAATTAATCAAGAACTTATCAACCTCTGCCTTAAGTATACCTGACTACTTGGCCTATACAGGTCAAGTACTTTAGTGCTATCAAATCTGTTTCCACTCTGCCTGTTATCTATTCACAAACTTTCTATTAAACATTATTTGTATCTTTGAAGCAACTGTGACAGTCTGCATAGTTTTATTGATTATAATTGCTATGCTTTCATTTGGAGGTTATACCATCTCCAATAAATTTGGTAAGTGGAGAGAATTAATTTTTAATTTCTCATTTAAAGGTCTGGGTACCGAGGGACTTTACCGCGTGAGTGGGAACAAATCAGAGATGGAAAGTCTCCAGCGACAGTTTGATCAAGGTAAGTCAGAGGTGTTGAAGTGGCATTGGTCAAGCATGAATATTATCTGGCTGCCTAGGTAGCTAATAACTGCGTTGTGTGTGGGTTTTCACGTTTTGCATTTCCTCTCCAGAAACATGATCCTTGTGATCTGATTGTTGTTATAGATGTGTTAAAAAGCAGGTGTGGCCCACTTTCTGGGCAATGAGAAATTCTCCTGAGTTTGGCATTAACGTGACAGAGTAATGAGTTCTACTTGTAACTCTTTCAGTACTGTCCATAGGATGCTGTAGCAGGATGCAAGTTCACTCAATAAAAATCCAAAAATAAACCGCGGGAAATACAAACAGCAAATGCTGCAAACACACTGCAATTTGTGCAGCAACTGTGGAAGGAGAAAGACAACTTTTCAGGTCTGGGACTCTTCATAAGAGCATTTTAAACATTTTTGAGGAGCATAGGACACTCTGGCCCTCCTGTTCTGGAATTGAGTTAGATCTAATCCTCGCAACATACATCAAAGTTGCTGGTGAACGCAGCAGGCCAAGCAGCATCTATAGGAAGAGGCGCAGTCGACGTTTCAGGCCGAGTCGACTGCGCCTCTTCCTATAGATGCTGCCTGGCCTGCTGCGTTCACCAGCAACTTTGATGTATGTTGCTTGAATTTCCAGCATCTGCAGAATTCCTGTTGTTTTAATTTTTTTCTACCCAATTCCTGTCCCAGTTGACAGTTGAATCAGCAAAGACCAAGTTTCCATCGTAAGGCTCCATTTATCTTTAGTTGTTATCAAGATGCACTAAAAGATAAGCCATTTGAGAAACCCAATTTAACTTAGAGAAAATGTCACAATTTGATCTTTTTAGAGGAAAACTATGATAACCTGATTTCTGAGTACTCAGAAATCAATAGGGTTTTGCGTCTTGTTAGATCGATAGTTTGAAGTCCAAGTCTGGTATGGAGCTGGAGGTACAGAATCTGGGCTGGGTGTGTGGCCGGAGTCGTTGTCAGGTGTAGCGGCACATGTGTGGCTTCTTTTGACCAGGAGCGTGTGGGTCTGCAGCCGAAACTGCGTTTTGGAAACCTTGTATATTTCAGTTTGCATTAAACTCGCTAAGCCTGGCTTTCCTCTCCCTTTTAAACTGGAAAATATATTATTCTATTACTGTACAGGGGTGGCAGGGTGGAGATACTTCTCTACCGGAGGAGGTGTAAGTTGTTTCTTTCCTTTGCTAGCCTACAAGTCACCCTTGGGCAAGGTGTAGCACTTGCTTAGCCAGGTCATGTGAAGCCATGGGGGCAGATGATGGATGGTCGTATGAGCATCCAATGCATATCACAAGCTCTGGTTATGTGACCACTGACTCCAGGCAGACAAGAGTATTGATAATGGCTGGGGAGGGGGGGTCATCCATCTTGTAAAGACACTGCCCAGAAGAAGGCAATGGCAAACCACTTCTGCAGAAAAATTCTGGTGGACAGTCACAGTCGTGGAAAGACCATAATCGCCCACATCATGCGACACGGCACATACTGTGTAAATTATCAGTGAACTGCATTTGTTGGGATATTAATATAAGTAATATTTAATAGCCTGGAGAATCTACTCCTGTCACCACCAAGGTTCTGTGGATACTGGATCAAAAGAGTTTTACTGCTTAATGGTTCCCCAGCTGAAGTATTTTCTTTTTCTATTTGTAGATCACAACATTGTTCTGCAGGAAAAGGATTTTGCAGTGAATACTATAGCTGGAGCAATGAAGAGCTTCTTCTCAGAGCTGCCAGAGCCACTGGTTCCATATAATGCCCAGGTTGAACTGGTGGACGTCAGCAGTAAGTACCAGGCCCGCTGCGTTTTTTAGAGAAGGTCAAAGGTTTTTCTTATTGAATGGCAGTCACAAACCAAACATGACACATTACTGCACAATGGGGGTTTGCTGTGTATACTCAGTGGGCACTTTACACCTGTACACCTCTTTAATGCAACTATTTAATTGGCCAATCACCTGTCAGCAACTCAGTCCATAAAAGCACGCCGGCATGGTCAAGAGGTTCAGTTGTTGTTCAGACCAAACATCAGAATGGGGAAGAAATGTGATCTAAGTGACTTGGACCGTAAAATGATTGTTGCTGCCAGGCAGAGGTGGTTTGGGTATCTCAGAACCTGCTGATCTTCTGGGATTTACATGCACAGAAGTCTCCAGAGCAAGGGTTCCCAGCCTGGGGTCCACAGAAAGGTTACAGGGCGAAGGCCAGGGAGTGGGGCTGAGGAGAGGGAGAAAAGGATCAGCCATGATTGAATGGCGAAGCAGACTCATTGGGCCAAATGGCCTAATTTTGCTCCTATGTCTTGTGGTCTTATGGACCCCTCGGTTAATGGTACGGGAGTCTATGGATAAAAATGATTGGGAACTCGTGCTTTAGAGTTTACAGAGAATGGTGCAAAAAAACTAAAACAAAAACATCCAGTGAGTAACAGTTCTATAAATGAAAACGCCTTGATAATCAGAGAGGTCAGAGGAGAATAGCCAATAGCTGGTTCAGGCTGACAGGCGATAATAGCTCAAATAACCACGTGTTATAACAGTGTTGTGCAGAAGAGCATATCTGAATGCACAATACGTTGAACCTTGAATGGGTTGCAGTAGTGGAAGACCATTCCGAATTCCACTTCTGTAACTAATAAAGTGAGCATTGAGTGTAGTTCTCAGATTAATTGCACTGAAAAATATGCCGAGGCTGGGAAATCACTTTGTAATAACTTGTTGCTGCATAAGTGCATTATTTTTTTGTGTGATATTACACAAATAGCAACCATCTTGAATAACCAGTTAACCTGCTTTTAATGAGAGAAGGATAATAAATTATTTGGATGACACAGAATTACTTTTCCCTCCACCTCCCTTTAATGTTTGGCCATAGAATTATTTTCTCCTGAGAACCTGGACTTGCCCTCACTTCGCTGGACACCAGTTAAATAAATTCCTTTTGTAGCCTGAGGCTTATTGTGAAAGATTTTGTTTTCCTTTCTCATAACTCATCCACAGCTGTGGCCAAGAGGATAGCTATTTCATCTTTGACACTTTTATTGCAACTAAACTATGTGCTGAGGAGAGAATTTCTTATCTTCCCTCTTCTCTTTCACTTCCATTCCTCTCCACTGACTGCTCCACTTAATGCTTCAAGGTGGAATAAACGGCCTCCTTCATCAATATTTTAAAAGAAAAGAACCTGAATAGTCTACTTAGCAAAGCAGAAAGAGAAGAAGCATAAACCAATCCTCACAGAAGGATCGGAAGTGGATGGAGTGAGCAATTTCAAGTTCCTCGGTGTCAGTACCTCTGGGGACTGAACCTGGTTGCGACATATTGATGCGGCTATATTTCATTAGGAGTTTGAGGAGATTTGGTATGTCACCTAAAACACTCAAACTTCTACAGATGTGCTGTGGAGAGTCTTCTCACTGGCTGCAGCACCATTTGGTATGGGGGGGACGTGGCACTACTGCACAGGGTCAAAGTAAGTTGCAGAAATTTGTAAAATGAGTCAGCTCCGTCATGGGCACTAGCTTCCATAGTACCAAGACATCTTCAAGGAGCAAATCGCAGGAAGGTGGCATCCATTATTAAGCACCCCCAACCACCCAGGACATGTCCTTTTCTCATTGTTACTGTCAGGGAGGAGGTACAGGAGCCTGAAGGCACACACTCAGTGATTCAGGAACAGCGTCTTCCCCTCTGCCATCCGATTTTTAAATGTATATTGAATCCATGAGCACTACCTCACTACTTCCATTATACTTATTTTGCACTGCTTATTCTGTTATTCCACACTACCTATTTTAACAACTATTTAACATACATATTTATAACTACAGTAATTCAGTTTTTTCTACATTTATCATGTAATGCAATGTTAACAAATTTCATGATATATGCTAGTGATATTAAACCTGATTGGAATCTGTAGAGAGAGATTGTAAATGTTACAGGTTGATGTATAACCAGGGCTGAACAATTGCATTGCAATTGGCTGTTGTTCTGAAGCTATTGAATTGACTGTTGAGTAATGAGGGCTATAATTGTTTAGTATTTCCAATGTAGGGAAGACTACCCATTGAATGTGGTGTATTAAATCAAAAATGAGCTGTTGCTTATCTTTGCGTTCATGATGAGAGGGCATCAGCTGCCGTCTGTGAGATGTCCACCATTAAGGAGATCTTCAAAAGGTGACATCTCAGAAACATGGCATCTATCACTAAGGTCATTCCCCCCCCCCACCCCCATTACTACCATCATACTCTACTATCAAAAGAACCCAAAGATGTAACGTTTTAGTAGCAGCTTCCCCTCTGCCTTCAGATTTCTGAGCAGTCCATGAACACGAATTTGCTCCCTTTCTTTGCACTAAATTATTTTATGTATATTTATATAACAACAAAGGTCAGCCAGCAATGTGTGTTTTACACATCTGGCATCCAGCAAGTTACTAGTTAGAACCTAGAAATGTGGTGACCACGCTAACACTTCTCCTTATTGTTCCTCGTGCCCGAGAAATTACTTTAATGAATTCTCAAATACATGCTCCAGAGCAAAGAGCACTATTCCATCTCTTTTTATTAACTTGCTGTGTGAGATGCTGGTCATCTTGAATTTTCCCCCCAAGGTAAGCTGTCTTTTTGAGATGGTGCAATCATCTGGTGAAGAAACAGTTGCAGCATTATTGGATGGGGAGATTTATGACTTTAGAACCAGTAACAGTAAAGAACAGGTGGCGAGGGATACGTCTCTACCAAAGTAGGTGTAAGGCGCTCCTCTCCGCTAGCTTGCAGGCCACCCTGGGGCAAGGGTGTAGCATCTGCTTAGCCCCCTGATCAGGGTTATGTGAAACCATGGGAGCAGGTGATGGATGGTCATATGAGCAGCTGGTGCATATCCCAAATTCTGGTTATATGACCACTAACACCAGGCAGACAATCTGTGAAGGGTATTGATAATGGCTGGGGGTGAGGGGGGGGGGGTTCACTCATCTTGTAAAGACACTGCCCAGAAGAAGGCAACAGCAAACCACTTCAGGAGGAAAATTTGGTCAAGAACAATCATGGTCAAAGACCATGATCGCCCATGTCAGATGTTACGGCACATCACGATACTGTGAAAAGCAAAGAACTCATGATGCAGCTACAAGTCAGGATGGTTTAGAGCAGAACCTGGGGGTAGGTCAAGTTAGCTTCGGCCTGCTGCCCTTGTCCTCCGTGCTGGTAGAAGTTGCTGTTATGGGAGATGCATATTCAACTTGCTGTAATTTGCAACCTCAGTCAGTTGTGTCAAGTTGGGCCAAACGGCCTGTTTCAGTGCTATATAACAATACAAACACAAGAAAATCTGCAGATGCCAGAAACCCGAAACAACACACACAAGATGTTGGAGGAACTCAGCAGGTCAGGCAGCTTCTAATCGAAGAGAGTAAACTGTTTTGGGTTGAGAATATATAACAATTCTGTGTGTTATATTGATTACTTATTAGAGTTGCATCAGCTGATTTTCTTATTAATAGGCTATTAAATTATCCAATCCTCCTAGCGGCTCCCAGACAAGGGAAATGAACTGCCTTCTGTTTCCCATTTTCTCAGGGTTTGGATCCCCATTGCACTAATAGGCATGAATCCAGATTCCAACATGAGCTATTAGTGAGTCAGTGTGCTGAGCTACTCATTGCATTAAATGACTTGGTTTTCCTTCCCTCAGAAACATCTGATAAAGAGCTTCGGCTGAATGCACTTAAGGATGTGTTAAAGAAGTTTCCAAAAGAGAATTATGAGGTCTTCAAATATGTCATCACCCACTTGAACAAGTAAGTAATTGCTTGGTGTATGCAGTAAAACCATCATAAATTAAGGTTATGATTATTAATTAGCCTGGCCATATAACGGCATTGAGGATACCACAAGCCAATATCTCATGGCTGTGCCTTGCCTTTAATGATGTAACTCATGTTGAAGTAAAGCAAGTTCTCCAAAGAGATTTGAAACCTTTGAGTTGCCAGGGTTATATTATATACAACCACCCTCCATAGTCCTGCCAATGTTACCGCACTAATAGCACAGAGATAGAGATAAAATTATTTTAAATACTGCTGTAAGCTCATCTTGATTATTCTCTCCTGTTTTCGAGGCTAGATTCAATTCCTGCATTGCTTTGATGCAGGGCATTAACCGGTTTATACGTTAATTAGGGGCGACACGGTAGCATAGTGGTTAGCACGACGCTTTACAGTACCGGTGACCTGGGTTCAATTCCCGCCACTGCCTGTGAGGAGATTTACGTTCTCCCTGTGTCCTCCGGTTTCCTTTCACTTTCCGAAGACCTGGTGGTTAGTAGGTTAATTGGTCATTGTAAATTGTCCTGTGATTAGGTTGGGGGTAATTCAGGGACACAGCTTGAAGGGCCTACTCTGCACTATCTCAATAAATAAGACTAAAAAATAATAGCAAAAACTGTGATGTAAAATGCATTAAACCTCTGTAAATTCCTACAGGAACCCGGTAGGTACTTCTGAAATTTTGCATGTTCAGTAAGGTCAAACTGTCGTCTGTCTTGGTTATAAATCTGAAGAAATAGTACAGCTTCCATTATCCACTGTCCCAGAGGATATGTCCTTGATTATTCCGCAGCCTGTTGCGGTCTAACTCTTTGCATAATACTGTCTGATGTAATAATACATGCCCCTGTCTGATGCAAATCAACTTGATGGTGCAAGAGGGATTTAATGTTGTATTTTGCCCCCTCTTTGTGGCCATTTCTGTCCAAATTGCATAGATCCAAAATCCGAGAAGGCTTGATTTCTGGCAAGAGAAAAAATGTGCTGTGTGTGTGTTATGGAGTCATACAGCAAGGAAGCAAGCTCTTCCATCTATGAAGACCATAAGATATAGGAGCAGAATTAGGCCCTTTGGCCCATCGAGGTGGCTCCACCATTCCACCATGGCTGATCCATTTCTCCTCTCAGCCCCAATCACCTGGCTTCTCCACATGTCCCTTCATGCCCTGACCAATCAAAAATCTACCAACCTCTGCTTTAAATATACTCAGACTTAAATATACTCCTATTGCTAAAGTTGCTTGGGGGTGTGGTGGTTTAAACTAATTTGACAGGAGGATGGAATCAGGAGTGATAGTGCTGGGGATTAAATGTGCAAGCAGAGGCAGTGTGTAGTGAGATTGCAAGCAAGGAAGGCGATAATCGGGCAAAATTGCAATCAATGGAATGGGTTGCAATGTAAAAGTCAGACAAAATCGAAAATGGATTAATATAGGACGAGGTGTTATATTTGAATGCATGAAGTATACAGAATAAGATGAACTTGAACTTGTAGCAGAGTTACAGCTTGGAATGTGTGACGTGGGCATTGCTGAATCATAGCTGAAAAGCTGATAGCTTGGAGCGCAATGTCCGAGGATACAGATTGTATCAAAAGGGGTGAGGTGGCTCTGTACATTTTCCCCATGGCTGTGTTGCTTTCCTCTGGGTGCTCCCGTTTGCTCGCACTTTCCAAAGACGTACGGGGTGGGAGGTTAATTGGTCACATGGGTGTAATTGGCAGTGTGGGCTCATTGAGCTAGAAGGTCCTCATGTGGTGCTGTATCTCTTAAAAACAGTTAAACACATCAACTTAGAGTCCATGTATTTCTAAGCTGCGCATACTACAGCAATAGCCAGGCAAGGAATAGAGCTTCTGTGGACATTTCTTCTGGTGGTAGGTGTTTTTGAATAGACTTTTAATAGATCTATCTCCAAAACCTGGAATCTTGGTGGTACGTTGACCACACAGAATTTCAGTAATTTTTTTTAGTTTTTTTTTGAGAATTTCAATAATATATTAAAAAAAAATCTTTTGTACCTGCCGAGTCTTGCTGCTTTCTGCATTGATCAGTTTGGAACCAGCCTGTAATTCCACTGCAGCAAAGGTGAAAGTTGGAAAAGCAAGAAAATGCAAGAAAATTATTTTTATTTATGTAAGCATACAGCACGGAAGCAGCCTGAGCTACCCAAATACGCTCATGTGACCAATAGAACTACTAATCGGTATGCCTTTGGAATGTGGGAGCAAAGTGGAGATCCCAGAGTAACCCACACAGTCATGGGGAGAACATAGAAACTCCTTCCTCCAGACAGCAGTGCAATTGAACCTGGGTCGCTGGCACTGACCGCGCCGCCTCGAATGTCTGGCGGCTCTTGGACAGCTTGTTTTTGGGTTGCCTAGTTTTGGACTAGGAGCCACTATGATAGGTTCAGTGTACTTTGTCGATAATGAGTCCGAGGCACTTTACCCACCTTACATCTGAGCAACACACAAAATGCTGGAGGAACTCAGCAGTCCAGGCAAAATCTATGAAAAGAACAAGCAGTCGACGTTTTGGGCCGAGACCCTTCAGCAGGACTGGAGAAAAAAAACGATGAGTGGATTTAAAAGATGGGGTGGGGAGAAGCACAAGGTGATAGATGGAACCAGGAGGGGTGGGGGATGAAGTGAAGTACTGAGCTGGGAAGTTGATTGGTGAAAGGTACACTGGAGAAGGAGTCTGATAGAAGATAGAAGGTCATCGAAACAGGAAGAAAGGAGGGAGGAGCACCAGAGGGAGGCAGTGGGCAGGCAAGTAGATAAAATGAGCGAGGGAAAAGTTGGGGTGGGGGGCATTAACATATTGAAATGGGAGGTGGAATTAAAATGGGTGGGCACTGGGAAATTCCCCCTTCTTCTGGCGGGCAGAGCGTACAGCTGCTTGGATTGGCTCACTGGAAACTAACAGGATTTCCACCCAGGTAGAAATTCTCCCTTGTCCCTCGTCACCCCCCACCTGCCCTCCCTCCCTCTCTCCCTCTCTCCTCCCTCCTCCCTGTTAGCCTTTTCCCTTCTGTCTGTATTTGGAATGAATTCCTATTGCTTCAGAGTTAAATCCAATCATTTCATAAAACAATGTGTAACTTTGAAGTTTTAATCATGATTGTGGGAAGTTGTATTCTCAACTGGTGTTCCAGAACAGGCAGATAAGAGGGTGGTCTTGTTCCAGGTGTGATTTATGCATTTCCTGAAGAGGGAAATGTGTTTCTACTTTACTCACTGAAATATAAATATGTTTTGGCTGCTAATTGACTTACTATTAATCACTGGTGTGAAATTTCTTCTGGTATAACTTGTCGTCTAGATTTGTTATTTTCAAAATGATGAGAGATGGAACAAGGAATCTGGGTGTTTTTATACTGGTGAGGTTAGGATTATGAAGTCCCAAGGGGATTGGGTTGGGGCGTCCTGGTGAGGTTAGGGTTGGGGTGTCCCAGACAGGATCGGGTCATTAGAAGGATGCACTTCTGTTCCATCCTTAATGTAAGGAGTAGGATAACAGTTTTTTCCCCATGGAATTACTAAATGGTTTATGGATTTGTGTGCAATTTTATGCTGTAAATACAATATTTTTTCTTCATTTCAGAGTCAGTCAGAACTCGAAGTTGAATCTGATGAACAGTGAGAACCTGTCCATTTGTTTCTGGCCCACACTTATGAGGCCTGACTTCCAGACCATGGACGCGTTGACGGCCACCAGGACATACCAGACTATCATCGAGCTCTTCATTCAGCAGTGCCCTTTCTTCTTTTACGACAAGCCGATCGAGGAACTGATAAATACCATCCCCAGCTCCCCCACGTCGAACACTGCCTTTCAGTGCCCTTCGCCGGTAGCAATGATCCCCTCTCCACCACAGTCTCCGCCGCCAACACCTTAGAGGCCACTCGAGGAACATCAGCTGCGAACGGAACAGCCAAGTAAACTGTGAATTTGGTTTTAAGATACCAGATACAGTAGCTGGGTTCTTTTCAAGACTGCCTTGGGTTATAGAACCCCCTTCCTGTTGTGCAGACCAGCATAAAGAAACGTACAAGTGATGTGCCACTAAGGAGATTCGATTAAGTACCCGAGCACTGGAGTTTGTTTTAAAAAAAAAACCTTTTAGACTGCAAAAGAAGCAGCCCGTGTCTTCACTGTGGGCTCTGTAAGACATTCAAATAGCACAGGTTTCGCAGCAGAATGGTTTCTCAAAATGCACAACATTTAAATGGTTAATTATACAGACAAACTCTACCAATTAATTTATACCTTGCTCCCTTCTAAGCCATTGTAGAAACTTGCTTTTTTTTTTGGTTATTTTTCAATAGCGCCAATTCATGCTTAGAGAATTGTTTTCGCTGTCATGTGCTGCTATTTTAACCTTTCTTAGTGAAGAAGCAAATGTCAGGCGGACTATGTGGACTCACAACAGATGCGCACGATGCCCAATGGTCAGAGCGTCGCGTCGCACCAACGTTCGCAAATGGCAGGGTGTGAGTACGAAGAGTTACCCCGGGTGGAATGAGCAGGCCCAGCATGTAAATGGTCACCTGTACGGGTGATACATTGGGGAGCCATTCTAACCTTGGGGGATTTGATTTTTTTTGTTTCTAAGGAATACACACCTAATGAATTTGTACTGATCAAAACTGTGTGTCCTAAGGTTCTGTAGAGCTTGTAGTAAAGAGGTTTGTCTGCATAACAATGACGTGAAAGCAGCTGCATGAAAGTGCTTTGTGCAAGGCAAAATTTAATGCTGGTTTTCCCCAATATGGATGTTGCTGCTTCTTTGTTGGACTTAGTCTCATTCTCACTAGCTTCATCTGTTCTGGTTAGCTCATTCCCAATTCATTTCTCCTCGCAACCCAAACAAGCCACTCCAGTTTTGTTTGCCATGGGTCATTCTTCGGATTAGTGGTGGGGGTGGGTGTTGGGGGGGGGGTTACCACTACTTCTCTTTCCTTCCCATAGCCAGTAGTGAGCTCCGAGTGGCCTGCTGGTCCTGATATGTACACGGTGCCAAATTGGAGTCTCTCTCACACACGAGGAAATCTCACAGCTAACCAAACCTGTAAGTCAGATCTGTTTTCACCCTTTAGAGAACTGAAACCTTGGGTTCGAAGAGTTGCAGAGGTCATCATCTCCCCTCTCTCCCCGCACCTCCACCGGCCATAAATAATTGTCGTCTCAGCCAATGCCACACATCTGTTCAGGCAGTAGTTAAGGTGGTTTACGATGTGGCTTCCGCTCAGTTTGAATTCTTCAAGTATTTAAAATGCTTGTGTGGCATGTCAGCACGTGCACGGTCTGTTAAGGTTTCATAGCCATCTTAGGGTGGGGCATTTATATTATCTGCAGAGTGTCTAAACTCTTTGAGGAGAGAATGGGCTCACAGTGACTCAATGGGGAAAATATTTTGACCCTGCTGCCCCATCTTCCATACTTGAATATCCTTGCTGGGATCGTGCTTCAAGAATGACTTAATTTGATGTGATACTAGGGTGGGGGGAGGGAGGGTTAGGGGAGGGGGATCACTACCCATTGAATCATACCTCAGCACCACTCAGTGCCTAAGAGAGTGGGGGAAAGGTGTTGGCAACGAGAAAGAGATTCATTCAACACTAATAAATATTTCACGTTTCATACCTGAAACATTCTTGGACTTGAATCGGTTAAAAGCCTAGTTTGAAGACAGCATAAGGGATCCTCTTTTTTTTGAAAAGAAAAAACACTAAAATTTTAATTCCACTGAATATGAGAATCTTCACTACACATGACACTACACATGACACTACATATACAGAAGAATTCACCGTTCAGTGAGCTTATTGGCAGTAGCTATGAAGTATGCTGTTGATCATGAGCAGCATAACTTTCTGGTGATTTGTTCTTGGAGCTGTCAGCACCTGCCTCGAGCTTGCAGCAAATTTGCTCTTTAGGGTCAGGGGGCAAATCCATCATTACCTGGCTGACTGTTTTCCCTCATAGGGCTGTGCCAGCGTATCTATTTCACAACACTTGGTCATTCTAAGTATCAAACTCTGCCAGTTTGGGTACGGTACGTATAATTGCGGTCACTCTGATAACAGCGCTGAAATGTAATGTGTTTGTGTGCGTCTCCTTTTGTACAAAATCAATGTTGTGTGTATTGACTGGGCACAATGTGAAATGGATTACCCAGTGATCAAATGCTTCTGTATGAGATGATCTATCATTCAATTCTGATTTTTTTTTTTGGTGAATGTATATCTGAAATGAGATCTATGTCAAAAAACCTTTTGCAATGTGTTGCCACAGTCCTTGTTTCCCAGTTATGATTGTTGGGGGAGGTTGAGATGTATCATTGCTCGCTGATTGAATAATGATTCCAAATTTTCCAAGCTAATGCTTCTAGAGAGAGAAAAAAAATTAAATTGTCCTCCAATACACTTTAAATTTGGGGAGTAGTAAATATTTTGGACAGCATTGTTTGAATTCTACCTACTGACATTGTGAACTGGACTGACAAGTGTATCAGGCTTGCATTAAGAATGGATCAGTGCCTCTTTATTTTTTGTGCAGCAGAAATACCAGTTGACATTATTTTAACTTAGCAATGAAGTCTTACCAAATGTTCATCAAAGCCAGTTGTACTGGTAAGAGGATCATCCTGCCCAACTCGTCCGTTACTGAATGTGATCACTCTACCTGCTTCAGTTTAATGCAAACCCTAGTCTGGCATTCATTAAAACAAAATCTATCAGTGCAGGCATGTCAAAAAACCAAATGGTTCACAACACTGGATGTCATCAGCGAGAACAAAATCAGCTGACCTACCAAGTGGATAGAAAAGTGAATTCTGAAATGAATTGCTGTATCTGCTCGTCATGGTTGGATGTTAAGTAATTGGCTGTACGCACTGTGGCATTTTCCTTCCCCTTCCCTCTCCCTCCCCGCCGTGCCAGGTGCCTGCTTAAGAAAACTTGCCTGACTATAAGAGGGCTTCCTAATCTTCAGTCCCTATTCCTGAGTTTGGATCGGAGAAAGGTGTGGGCATCTGTTCACTTTTCATCAACTAGAAGTAAATACATAGTTGTAATGTGAAAACTTCAGTGAAAAACTTTTGAAATATATTTAGGTAAATTGCTGCAGATTGACAAAACTGCCAGGGGGTGCATTGTTAGTTGTATTTTGGCATTATCTTCTCCCCCTCACCTTGCCACCCCAATAAATCTTGTAAAACAGTATGCGAACAAATTTAGTTTATGGTTTCCACATATCTATTGCGGTACTCCACGAAAAAACAATTAAATCAGGCACAACAGAACTAAAGATTAATTGTATCTGGTTTTATGGGCCAGCTGCTTTAATTTGGAAGCAATTTTAGACACAGTCGTAAGGGTTGGTGCAATTTATTCAACCATCAATCTTGTTTTGATATTTTACAAATCCATCTTCAGATGGGAAATGGTTGCCTGTTTTTTAAAAATTATTCTGAACATGTCTTCACTTTGCTGTTTCCAAAATGATTCATTGTGAGGGAGAGAAAAGTTTGTTGGAGACTGGTTTTCTTTGAGTTTCATCATAATCCCTTCCAGAGGAGAGCTGCTGACTATCAATATGTTTCACCCAGTTACCATGACTGTGTAAGAGCTCAGTGTGTTGCTTGACCATTTAAACCAGTTAAAATTAATTTGTGTTGTATAGGTATGAAGGAATCGCCAGTCATTCCAACACTGTATTAAAAGATCTGATTAGCATATCTATTCTCTCTCCCAAGTTAGTCACCTTGATGAAATTTGCCCCTTCCATGGGTTAGCAAAGATTCATGTGATCTGAATTCATGGAATAGCAGAAAAAACCTGATTTCACCATACAATGCATATCCAGATTTTTAATCTGAAAACATATTTGGCTAAACTGAAAGTAGGCAGAGGTTTACAGAGATTTGAAGAATGAGAGATGCAGTGTCTGTGCAATCCATATCAATATTGCACCCTATTACACATGGGGTCTAGTTTGCACAATCTACAGTGTTTTGAGGAGGTAGAAGTTGAAATTGGATTGCTACACCTGTAAAATTCTTAAAGCTATCACCTTGTGCAAGTACTGATTATCATTATCAAAGTGATTATTTTTCTGAGGTAATTGTAGACAATAAATCATATTCTAGCTTTTCTAAACGTTTTGTAGTTTGGGGGGATTTTTGCACAATTTCCTCTTGGGACAATTTGCACTTTAAGCTTAGTTTGTTGTGGTATCAACCCCTTTCAAAGCTGATCTTAAATAATGTCGAAATGGGATCAATTGCTGAACCTGTTCAGAATTCCCTCTCGATGACAAAATTGACCTTTTAGTGCCCAGGTGCTTATATATTCTTTGCTTTTTGGTTCATCCAAGGCATTTTAACCATTTTCAGTGACTTGATAGCAAGGAAGAAATGTGTGTAGATGAATTTCGGAGTCTTATGGGGTAGCTCCAAGGCAAAGCATTACCTGTCTTTAATTAAAAAATCAGGAAAGAAATTTTGTTGATTGGCAAATACCATTTTGGGGCTTGGAGGAAAGGCAAACTTAACCTGATTATTTGTGCTGAAAGGTACAAGTTTGCCTTTTCTGGTGTTCTCTGCAAATGTGAAGGTTATCTTCACAAGTTGCACTAGCATGTCCAGTTGTTAGAATACGAAGCATTGCCAGTGAACCTTTAAAGACAGGCAGACATCTTCCCCTCCAGGTTAAGCTCTTTCCCTGAGTCTGTGATTATCAGGCGTGAGGTATCAGTGATCAAACTATCCCGCATCTTCTGCAGATAAATTCTACAGGCTGTTCCAATGTTGGTCACATTTTTGCCTTTTGCTTGACAAGTTCTGTTACACTGTCTCCATACTTTCTAATGTGTGCTTGGCAAGGCAGTGAATAGGTAAATGCTCAGTATGTAATAGATTTTGTCATGCCAGTTTAAAGAAATGGGAGTATGACTTTAAGAAGCTTGTAGTCAGTGAGGTTTCAGCACAATATCTGCTGAGCATGAGCCTGCTGTTAGGCTGACTTTAATTCATCACTGCATAGATACCCTCATGGGCCAGGTCAGAAAGACTGCTGGAGGATGGCATAGAAAGTATCGGATGCGTAGTGGGAGGTTGCAAATTTTTTTGGGGAGGAGGGGTGTAGAGCAGTGTCTAAGTACCTTGAGGCTGATTTGGGAATGCAGAACAGTACCTGAAATAGGGAAATTGTACTGCCTCATGCAAGTTGTGGTGTTGTATAAGTTTCTACATGCATTATGATTATTTGCTTTTTTTAAAAAAAAACTTGCCCTGGGTACATGTCACTTGTCCAGGTTAACACAGCTGTTCAGACTCTCAGTCATGAGTGAGGCACATTGGAGAATCAACACTAGATTTCCTCGATCCTTCTGCCAACTGATTATCGTTGCAATAGGTTGGTGTGGTTCAGCTTTGTTATATAGTCCATCTCCCTGCAAGCCGGCAAGAGCTAGCACGAGAGTTTTTTTTCTTTTGTTGGCGGGGGGGTGGCTGGAGGATTTATTAAAGCTAGTTTGTTCTGAAAAAGCACACTGCTGCTGTTTACACGTGAGAGATTTTGTCCAAAAACCCACTCTGCTCGGTGTTCAGTTGCTCTATTTCAGAAAGTAAACATGCGGAGTATAGTTACAGCAGTGGTGTTTGGAATAAGTGAATAGTGATTCTTTCTCCCCTCTTGCAGGTAAGGAAAGTAATATGCCAGTTAAAAATCAGTGATATGTAATCCTGGGTGGTATATAGTGACAACTTGGCTGGCGGGGTGACGCTCTTAGGAGCTGGACCCTGGCACCCTGGCATAGGTCAGGACGAGGAAAATTATCTAACTATTACGGACTGATCAGAGAATTTAATTGGAAACTAATACTGCACACATTGTGCTGTGCTTCAGAAAAAGCAAGAAGTTTAATAGCTGTCCTGAGAAAGGTCTATCACACCCAACTGGTACAACATCTTAGCAACATGCATCGAATAACTAAAATGAATGTAATTGATTGGGGGGGGGGGGGAGGTGACAGCAGCTTCCAGATCTTTAGTTATGTCCTAAAAATACACTTGTGTATGTGCTGTGGAGCTATAATATGGCAGATGATGTCACCAGGGACATAATGAGGTGTTTCACCCAGAGAAAATAGAACAGCTGGGACGTTTATGGATTGCAAGCCATCTTTATAATTATATTTCAGCTTGGCTGAAGGTAGAAAGCATTTTGGTTGCAAATATACCTTCTCCCGCTTCAAACCATATCTGATGCTCCTGTCGAATGTGCTGTGACTTTTTTTCTTTGCGTCCATATTAACATTGAGCTAACTCACTCCCTGATTCATTTTGTCATCCATTCGTCCCTCGTCCTCCCTGGCCTGTCCTCCCACCTCTCTTCCGTGGCGGTTCAAATGTGATCGATAACTCGCCACCCATCTGCAGTCTGTTAGAGTATGCCATTTAAATTATTTTTCTCTTAATGTTGCACTGGTGACTCTGGGGAGCTAAAAACTGCATGCATTTCAGGATAATGATGAGAATTTGTTTAGTGGCACATTGGTTTATTCTGATATCTAATGTAAAAATTTTTCTCCAATTGATTGTGATTTGTACAGCCGAATCTCCCCGCTCTGTAATTTGATTGGAATGATCAGTAATTGACTGTGTAATCAGGTTCTGTATTAATTGCAGGACATGGGTGGAGAACCTAGTTGGCTGGCAGTACCTGACTCCCAGGCCAAAAGTTGTTTTTGCAATATTTGTTTGGTAAATCCAGCTGTGGGGAGACTACAAGCAAGTGGGGGGGGGGGTGATGATGAGTATGCTGAAGTATGCTGGATCCCTCCCTCCCTCTATTTTGAAGCAAGCACGAGCTCTATTTTACACTACCTGTTGCACTTCCAGCAGAGTGCACTGTCTGAAGAGCAGTGATTTGTGGAATGCCCCAGTTTTCTTTCATGCTGGTTTCCGTCCTCCTCTGCGGCCTTACTGCAGTACAGGGTTTGATGGTGGGAGTGTGACAGTTGGAAAGAAGCTGCCAAGGCATACTGTTACTCAGAACCTGGATTGGGTGTGCTTTAGATCACAAGGATGCACAGTGTCTCCCACAGCCGGCTTGGCTTGGAAATGCAAATCCCTTAAGTTCCCTCGCTCCCAGAGCAGTGCGCAGTCTCACAAGGTCTCTCCTGACCTGCCAGCTCCTGCTTTTCTGCGTGGAACATCTAGATGTGAATAGGCAGGACTGGGAAAGTGATAAGATACTTGCCTCCAAACCCCATCGAAATTGGTTAATTTTAGTTATAGTCAAAGAATCAACTTGTACTTACCCATTTTTTCCTTACTCAAACACTTGTGTATTTTTCTTCTAGTTTCTAAACCACCTGCTGAGAAATTCAGTTTTAATAACTTATAATAGGCGTGGGCTTTGCTTTCGAGCTCAGAAATGCAGTATATCTGCTATTGTAGCCAAACAAGCTGCTTTCATGACAATAAAAATTCTGCCATCATTTCCTCGCCATACAAGTTATCCCGGTTTCGTTTGTAATGCTGCTGTGTAATTTTTTTTTAACCTGCCTAAATGTGTAACCTATAATCTGAAGTAAGAAGCTTGTAATTGCTTTAATTTCAAAAAAAAACAGAATGTGTACAATCAGTGCTGTGTAAGGCCTTCTCCCCAGATTCACTTAAACTTCAGTGAGCTATTGTTCGACACCTAGTACTGGAAAATACAGGAGGTGGGATCAGTGCTGTGTCCTAACTTTTTATTCGGTACTCTACACCTGTAAAATGTTTTCAATATGTTAATTAACGCTTATTTGAATTAAAAAATGAGTATTGAATATATAATGTAATATTGGTCTGAGAGTTTGGGTAGCCATTACTTTTTACAAAATGGTAACTGTATGTAAAGAATGGTTGGTTGTATTCTTAAGAGTCTAAAGGTTCAGATCCTTTAGTCACTGGTGTTTAGAACTTTTTTTGTTGCATTTAATAAAGTAGTTCCCGTCGATTCCGGATCAATTATACTACAGATTGCCAGTGTTTTATTGACAGTAAAATGGTGGTTCTGTCCGTTGAATCCTGTGCCAGAGAAATTTTAGTTCATTTGTGGAAATTGCAATGTGCAGCTTTTTCCAATACCCCTTGGTATTCTCTCCACCTTTGGTTGCCTTGGAAGGTGTTTTTTGATGGCTTCAACCCCACCACCACGATACACAGCTTCAGGAAGGAAGCAGGCCAGAATGGCGGATGCATGCCAACTTTGTGACTTTGTGCTTGGAGTTTCGCTGACTTTCGGGAGACCCGCACTTCCTGTTCGGAAAGCACTGACCACCGGCTGCCAGGCAAGATCAGGGATATGAGAATGCCTTTGTGAAAGGCTGACCTCAAAGCTCTCTCACTCCCTGGAAACCTGATCATTACAGGCATGCACCCATACACTTCTGCATGCCAGTCACACTGTGAAAGGGGACTGGAATTGGCCTGGTGGATGTAACCAGTGCCTTGGGATTTGGCTTGTACACCATTTTGTAGGACTTGCAGGTGGACAAATAAAGGTGGGTGGGTGGGGGCTTGCAACCAAAGTGTCTCTCTCCATCCCTGGAGCAGTGGAAGTCACCTCCATACAAAATCAGTTTTAAAACTGTTTGCACGGTTGATTTGGTCAAATATCTTTTTTTCCTTTCCGATGAAGATCTTGGCCATAATGAGCTAAAGTCATTCCAGGGAAAATGACACGAATATCTTTGAAACTAATCCTTTTAAAAAGAGAAAAAAAAAGTCTGAATGGTGGTCAGGACCAATACAACTAGAGTGCATGTGGTTAAGCTAAGAGGGTGAGGTAGTGACCTCCTGCGGAAAATCATGTATTTGCTGAAGTATTGTAATTTGTTTTAATGGGAATGGTGTAAAAACTTTACAGCCTTATGTGCTATGTATCATAGTTAATAAATCATTCTTTTAAAGAAAGTAAAAGCATTTAATCCAATTATTCATGCCTTTGTCTGTGCTTGGTTTCCTTAACTAAACTATGGGGGCCAATCTCTGATCCCAGCAGTGTGATGGTCCAATCCATCCAATCTCTTTGCTACAATTTCCCTTAAACACTGCAGATTATTTTTCCCTTTCTACGCCTGCCCAATTCTTGGAAATATCTGGGAAAATGTGTAGATTGGGTTGTTGATGGTTGAGTTGTTTTCCGATCTTGGCAGTCCATTTGCTAAAGTTTCGTCACCATGCAAGGAGACATCCTCAGTGCGTTGTTCACTTGTGTGTCCTCTGAATGCTTGGTCTTTATATACTTTCCAATCAGTTGATTGGTTGTCATTACGGAAACTCGATGTGACGTCGGGAGGGAGTCTCATTACCGGTTGGTTGCGTGGCAAACTCTGTGCGCTGTGGTCTGGAATTTTGCCGGCATCAGCTCATAAATAGGATTAAGGTCTTCAACTCTGTTTACAAAATTGTTTGCGGAAAATCACACTTCTAGGAACACTCTTGCATGTATTTGCTTGTACCATGACTTTCACCGATGCCCAGTTGAATTTGTGCCCCTCTCGATCTCCATGCGTAGAGACTCGGGAGAGTTGGTCACGCTGCTTAGAGCCAGTCAATGTTCGTGGATCCCCATAGATAGCTTCCAAGAGAATTCCTAGAAGCATGGTTTTCCACAAGCAATTCTATAAAC
Source organism: Mobula hypostoma (assembly GCF_963921235.1). Classification (NCBI taxonomy): domain Eukaryota; kingdom Metazoa; phylum Chordata; class Chondrichthyes; order Myliobatiformes; family Myliobatidae; genus Mobula; species Mobula hypostoma. The sequence continues at coordinate 5,295,106 of NC_086106.1, forward strand.
AGATATAGACCTCAATCCCATCTATAAGCCAGTGCAGGCAAAATTCCAGACAGCACACAGAGTGTGCCACACAGCCGATCAGCGACGAGGCCCCCTCCCTACACCACAATTGAATTTCTATAATGACAACTAATCAACTGAATGATCAGTATGTCAAGGCAAAGCATTCAGAAGACATCACAAATGGACAGTGCACCGATAATGTCTCCTCGTATGGTGACGAAGCATTTGCAAATGAATTGCCAAGATCGAAGAACAATTCAACCCAACCTGTCCAATACTCATTTGTAGTCACACAAAACTGGAGGAGCTCAGCAGGTCAGGCAGCATCTATGAAGAGTCGACCTTTTAGGTCAATAGATGCTGCCTGACATGCTGAGTTCCTCCAGGTGTGTGTGTGTGTGTATTCCCAGCATTGCAGAATCTCTTGTTTCTATTAAACAAGCTGTGACAGCCTTCCATGGAAGACAATATCTGAACTTTGCCCATCAGATTTCAGTCTCCAGTACCAAAAGCAGGTTGCCAGTTGTAAAGAAGGTGAACCTTTTCATCCTGTCAAGGACCTTGATGCAATCTGTCACACTGTTTCTGTATCCTTCACTGTTCTTGGATGGCACTGCACTTCCAGTGGTTTCTCCCATTCCTATTTTCGGCATCCATCAAGGATTGAGACTCTTTTATTGTGTACACCTCCTGAAAACAGAGGCAGCTTCCTCCACATAACAACACCCAAGCACATCTCTTGCCCCCTCCCCCAAGCATTCCCTCTTCTGATACGTTCTTTGTCCCAACACCCAAACCTCACCTGGTCTCACCTATCACACTCTGGCTTCTACTCCTTTTCCTCCGCCACCTCCATATTCTGACTTCTTCCCCCTTTCCATTCGCGATGAATGGGATGTGTCAGCCCAACACATTGGCTCTTTATTCCTCTCTGTAGATGCTGTCTGACCTGCTGAGTTCCTCCAGCTGGGTTGTCAAAATTTCAGGTTCAAAGGTTAATTTATTATCAAAGTATACAACTTGAAATCCTTCTTCCCCGGGTAGCTGCAAAACCAAGATCATCAATCACTAACCCCCTCCCCCCACCACTGCACACAAAAATGAAATGGGTATATCGACCCCCAAATCCCTCCTGCATGTATTAAAAAAAAACAAAACAGAACAGGTACATCAGCCCCAAATCCCCCCTCCCACACAAAAAAAGAACCAGGAAGATCGGGTGAAAAATGCAATGTAACGCGGTTGAACAGAGACCTGATGCAGGGTTAAGACCTGATGCAGGGTTAAGACCTGAAACTTCAAGTCATTAGCTCTTGCAGATGCTGCTTCACCTATTGAGTTTTTCCAACAGATTATTGTGAATATTGACAGTATTGTCCCCTAGTTATCTGCAGGAGGAGTCCTCGCTACTGTGTGCATTATACACTGATGAGCCCAATCCCAATAGTATCATACCCTGCTGCATTATTACACAGGCCAACTCCTTACCATATTACACAGCCACATGACCCTCACTGCTGATGTGCCCAATGTCACTCTGGCATTTTGATGCCTTGCAAATCGCTGACCTCTGAGAAGAATATACTTGGCCAGGACCTGGTTGGATTCACCCTCAAAGGCACCCAGCTTCCTGCCAAAATAAAAAAAAGGGTGGGGGGAATTTTTCTTTTAGACATTGGAGCAGAATTAGGCCTTATAATCCATCGAGTCTGTTCTGCTGTTTCTTCTCTCTCTCTTAACCCAATTCTCTTGCCTTCTCCCCATAACTTTTGGCATCCTTACTAATCAACAACCTATCAACCTCCACTTTAAATATACCCAATGACTTGGTCTCCACAGTCATCCGTGGTAATGAATTCCACAAATTCACTCGCTGGCTAAAGGAATCCCTCCTCATATCTGTTCTAAAGAGATGTTCTTGTGTTTTGAAGCTGTGCCCTTCGGTCCTGGACTCCCCCCAGTCCAGGAAGCATCCTCTCTATGTTAATTCTATCTAAGCCTTTCAACAGTTGACAGGCTTCAATTAGATAGCACACCACCACCTCCCCCCCCCACCCCCATTCCTCTGAATCTCAGTGAGTACAGGCCCAGAACCATCAAATGCACCTCATATGTTAACCCTTTCATTCCCCAGATCATTCTCATGGCCCCGTACTCACTCCAGTGCTAGCAAATCCTTTCTTAGATAAGTTGACCTAAACTGTACTCCAAGTGAGGCCTCAGTGTCTTACAAAGCCTAGGCATTGCATCCTTGCATTTATATTCAAGTCCTCTCGAACTGAATGCTAACGTCACATTTCCCTCCCCTACAACCGACTCAACCTCCAAATTAACCTTTAGGGAATCTTTCATGAGGGCTCCCAAGTCCCTTTGTATCTCTGGTTTCTGAACTTAAAGTTCAAAGTACATTTGTTATCAAAGTATGTATACGTTATACAACCTTGAGATTTGTCCTCTTAGAGACAGCCACAAAACAAAAACCTTAAAAGAACCTATTAAAAAGATTATTGAACACCCAATGCGCAGAGAGAGGGGGAGAAAAAACAAAATTTGCAAACAGTAAAAGTAACCAATTAGCTTCAGAACCGGAGTTTTAGAAAAGACACGAAACCAGGTATCACTGCAGCTAGAGCAGGCAGTAGCCACAGTTCATTACAGAGCTGAGTAAGCATTGCGAGGTTTCGCTCTCTGTTTAGAAAATACTCTACGCCTTTATTCCTTTCGAACCAGTTTTGCGACCTCAGTGAAGCTGTGGGTAATTCTGAACTGTTGGTGCTGCTGTTGGGAACGCAGAGCCCAGCAGCTCCCACAATGATGAGACAACCCTTTTTTGGTGAAGCTAGCTGAGAGGAGATCCTTGGTCACCGGACAGCAACAAGATACCACTGCTTTCTGTTTCATGAAATTGCCATTGCATTCTGGTTTTCCGGCATTGCCGTACTGTTCTCTGTCTTTCTGTCAAGATGTTCCCATTGGCTGACCTGACGTGAGCCAGAGGTCCTGGGCAGAATGTTTCTTAGATCAAATCCCCCAAGAAAAGTGATTTCTGTTCTAATCTACCCTTCGCGTGTAGTTCGCCCTGTTGGATCTAGGTCAGGTAGTCAGCTCCTTAACAGATCGTTAACTTCTGACACGTTTTGCACAAACGTCAGTTTGGTAATGCCAGGGCTGATTGTTCCAATGTCCATCTGACAACTACTGGAGCGTCTGTTTTGCGGATCCATGACTTTATTAAGCACAACGAGTTCAACCCATTGAGTCTTTTATCTCTTAGAATAATCCGATTTCCCTGTAACCCCGCTCAAATACCTGTCAGCATCGTCCTGATTCTCTCACCGATTAACCATCTTTACAGGATGTGGGAGGATGCCAGAATACCACGATTAAGCTCAGGGAAAACACGCAGACTCGCACAGCCAGCGCTCTGGAGACCGGGATCGAACCCGGGTCTCTGGGACGCAAAGCAGCCGCACTACCTGCTGCACCACCTCGCCGCCACGAAGATTGACACCTCTGACAGCGCAGAGCTCCCTCGGTACTGCACCGAACGCTGGTTGAGGTTTCTATGCGCGTTTCTCTGCACTGGGACTTGTCACAGACTAGCCTCTCACGTTATAAGTATGCATATTATTTTACCGAACGCTGAAGAATTGGGTCACGAGTATTTTTTTCATTTAAAGGTTCAGCACGGTGTAAGAACCGCGCTGTCCAGTGACACCCATATGACCCCTACTATCCTCTACGTCTTTGGGATGTGGGAGAATAATCAGAATCAGGTTTATTATCACCGGCAAGTGACGTGAAATTTGTTAATTTAGCAGCAGCAGTTCAATGCAATACATAATCTAGCAGAGAGAGAAAAATAGTAAAATAAAAATAATAAATAAGCAAGTAAATCAATTATGTATATTGAATAGATTTTTAAAAAAAACATACAAAAACAAATATATAATTTTAAAAAAATCTTTGGTCGTGTCCAAAGCTTCAATGTCCATTTAGGAATCGGATGGCAGAGGGGAAGGAGCTGTTCCTGAATCGCTGAGTGTGTGTCTTCAGGCTTCTGTACCTCCTCCCTGATGGTAACAGTGAGAAAAGGACATGTCCTGGATGCTGGAGGTCCTTAATAATTGACGCTGCCTTTCTCCGACACTGCTCCCTGAAGATGACCTGGGTACTTTGTAGGCTAGGACCCAAGATGGAGCCGACTAGATTTACAACCCTCTGCAGCTTCTTTCGGTCCTGTGCTGTAGCCCCCTCGTACCAAACAGTGATACAGCCTGACAGAATGCTCCCCACAGTACAACTATAGAAGTTTTGGAGTGTATTTGTTGACATGCCAACTCTCTTCTAACTCCTAATAAAATATAGCCACTGTTCCTTCTTTATAACTACATCGATATGTTGGAACCAGGTTAGATCCTCAGAGATCTGGACACCCAGGAACTTGAAGCTGCTACTCTCTCCACGTCTGGCTGGAGCACCCGGAGGAAGCTCAGATGGCCATGGAGAGAATGTACCAACTCCTTGCAGACAGTGACGGGAATCGAACCCGGGTCACTGGCGCTGTAAGGCATTACGTTAACCGCGATGCTACCATAAGTTTCAGTCAGGCTTTTGAAAGGAAGGCAACTGAACTAATGTAGTGTTTGGTACTGCTGAGACAATGAGGTGACATTTTCCAAACCCTCAGTGGCCACTTTATTAGGTACCTCTGTCTTGTAAAGTGGTCTCTGAGTGTATGTTCCTGGTCTTCTGCTGCTGTAGCCCGTCCACTTCAAGGTTCGATATGTTGTGCGTTCAGAGATGCTCTTCTGCACACCACTGTTATAACGTGTGGTTATTTGAGTTACTGTCACCTTCCTGTCAGCCTGAACCAGTCTGGCCGTTCTCCTCTGACCTCTCTCACTGGCAAGGCACTTTTCACCCACAGAACTGCCAATTTCTGGATATTTTTCACACCATTCTCTGTAAACTCTGGAGATTGTTGTGTGTGAAAATCCCAGGAGATCAGTAGTTTCTGAGACACTCAAACCACCCCATCTGACACCAACAATCATTCCATGGTCAAAGACACTTAGATCACATTTCTTCCCCCTTCTGATGTTTGGTCTGATCAACAACTGAACCTCTTGACCGTGTCTGCATGCTTTGATCCATTATGTGACTGCCACATGATTGGCTGATTAGATATTTGCATTAATGAGCAGGTGTACCTAATAAAGTGGCCACTGAGTGTATTTTACAACAGCAACCTACACTGGCACGGGAAATAGGGGTAGGATTTGGCCAAACAGTTCCACCATCGACCCTTCCAATCGGCAGTTGAGAAAGATTGCAGCCATAACTTTGTTCCCCTGTTGCGCATAATCCTTGACTCCTCTACAGAACCATAATCTTCCCACCTTGCATATATACAGTGGCATGCAAAAGTTTGGGCACCCCAGTCAAAATTTCTGTTACTGTGACTAGCTAAGCAAGTAAAAGATGAACTGATTTCCAAAAGGCATAAAGTTAAAGATGACACATTTCTTTAATATTTTAAGCAAGAAAATTTTTTTATTTCCATCTTTTACACTTTCAAAATAACAAATACATATATTAAATTTATTTCGAATCCCATGGAGCAGTCTTTCTTTCTTCCTTTCTTCTTTTTCCTGCTTTTTTTCTTTGTTTTTTTAGGTAGGGGTATGTTATGGGGCAAGGGTTAAGGGGAGGGGGGAGGGTAGATATTATTCTACATAATTAAATTAGAAAATTGAATTTTAAAAAATAATAGCAAAAAAGGGAAAGGGCTCGAAGCAAAAATTTGGGCACCCTGCGTGGTCAGTACTTAGTAACACCCCGTTTGGCAAGTATCACAGCTTGTAAACGCTTTTTGTAGCCAGCTAAGAGTCTTCCAATTCTTGTCTGGGGGATTTTCACCCATTCTTCCTTGCAAAAGGCTTCTAGTTCTGTGAGGTTCGTGCACTGCTCTTTTGAGGTCTATGCATAGATTCTCAATGATATTTAGGTCGGGGGACTGTGAGGGCCATGGCAAAACCTTCAGCTTGTGCCTCTTGAGGTAGTCCATTGTGGATTTTGAGGTGTGTTTAGGTTCATTATCCTGTTGTAGAAGCCATCCTCTTTTCATCTTCGGCTTTTTTTACAGAGAATGTTCCCAGTGCCACTGGCTGCAACACAATCCCAAAGCATGATCGATCCACCCCCATGCGTTAGCAGTTGGAGAGAGGCTCTTTTCATGAAATTCTGCAACCTTTTTTCTCCAAACATACCTTTGCTAATTGCAGCCAAAAAGTTCTATTTTAACTTCATCAGTCCACAGGACTTGTTTCCAAAATGCATCAGGCTTGTTTAGATGTTCCTTTGAACCTTTGGAATAGAACGGTGGAAGACACTAGCAGGATGGTGTAAGTTCCAGGTGTCAGGGGGTCAAGAAGTGTGTGAAATTATCATAACTACAGAGAAGATTCTTGGGAAACTAAAAGGTGGATAAGTCACCTGGACCAGATGGACTACACCCCAGAGTTCTGAAAGAGGTGGCTGAAGAGATTGTGGAGGCATTAGTAATGATCTTTCAAGAGTCACTAGATTCTGGAATGGTTCCAGAAGACTAGATAATTGCAAAGGTTAGTCCACTCTTCAAGAAGGGAGAGGGGCAGAAGAAAGGAAACTACAGACCAGTTAGTCTGACCTCAGTGGTTGGGAAGATGTTATAGTCAATTATTAAGGATGAGGTCTCAGGGTATTTGGAGGCACGTGGCTGTAGTCAGCATGGTTTCCTCAAGGAAAAATCTTCCCTGACAAGTCTGTTGGAATTCTTTGAAGAAATAACAAGCAGGACAGACAAAGGAGAATCAATTGATTTGTACTTAGATTTTCAGAAAGACTTTGAGGCTGCTGAACAAGATGAGCCCATGGTATTACAGGGAAGATTCTAGCATGGATAAACAGTGACTGATTGGCAGGAGGGAAAGAGTGGGAATAAAGGGAGCCTTTTCTGACTGACTACCCGTGACTAGTGGTGTTCCACAGGACTATGTGTTGGGACGGGTTCTTTTTATGTTATATGTTAATGATCCGGATGACGGACTTGATGGCTTTGTTGAAAAATTTGCAGATGATATGAAGATAGCTGGAGGGGCAGATTGCTTTGAGGAAGTAGAGAGGCTACAGAAGGACTTCGACAGATTAGGAGAATGGGCAAAGAAATGGCAGATGGAATACAGTGACGGGAAGTGTATGGTCCTGCACTTTGGTAGAAGGCATGAAAAGGTAGACTATATTCTAAATGGAGAGAAAATACAAAAAAAATCTGAGGTGTAAAAGGGACTTGAGAGTCCTTGGGCAGGATTCCCTGAAGGTTAATTTGCAGGTTGAGTCTGTGGTGAGGAAGGCAAATGCAATGTTGGCATTCATTTCAAGAGGACTAGAATATAAAAGCAAGAATGTAATGTTGAAACTTTGTAAAGCACTGGTGAGGCCTCACTTGGAGTATTGTGAGCAGGTTTAGGCCCTTCATCTTAGAAAGGATGAGCTGAAACTGGAGAGGGTTTAAAGGAGGTTTATGAAAATGATTCTAGGTTTGAATGGCTCGTCATATGAAGAGTGTTGGATGGCTCTGGGCCTGTATTCACTGGAATTCAGAAAAATGAGGGGTGACCTCATTGAAACCTATCGAATGGTGAAAGGCCTTGATAGAGTGGATGTGGAGAGAATGTTTCCTATGGTGGGAGAGTCTAAGACCAGAGGACACAGCCTCAGAATACAGGGGGCGTCCTTTTAGAATTAGATGAGGAGTAATTTCTTTAGCGAGAGGATGGGGAGTCTGTGGAATTCTTTGCCACAGGCAGCTGTCGAGGCCAAGTCTTTATGTATATTTAAGGCAGAGATTGACAGATTCTTCATTGGTCAGCACATGAAGGGATACAGGGAGAAAGCAGGAGACAGGGGCTGAAAGGAAAATTGGATCTGCCAAGATGAAATGGCAGAACAGACTCGATGGGCCAAATGGCCTAATTCTGTTCCTATATCTTATGGTCTTATGGAGACTTGATAGTTCAGGGGACAGATAGAAGATTCTGTGTCCACGACAGAAAAGTCAGGATGGTGGGTTTGCTCGCCAGGTGCTAGGGTCCAGGGTTTTTCAGAGCGACTGAAGAATATTCTCAAGGGAGGAGGGTGGGGTGAGCAACACATTGTCGCTAATGATGTAGGTAGGAAGGGGAAAGAGGTCCCACACAGAGAAGTTAGGAAGTTAGCGAGAGGCTGAAGAACAGGACATCCAAGTTGGTAATCCCTGGATTACTCCCAGTGCCATGTGCTGGTCAGGGCAAGAGAGCACAGGTGAATGAGGAGCTGAGGAGCTGGTGTACAGGTGAATGAGTAGCTGAGGAGCTGGTGTACAGGTGAATGAGTAGCTGAGGAGCTGGTGTAGAGATAGTACAGGTGAATGAGTAGCTGAGGAGCTGGTGTAGAGATAGTACAGGTGAATGAGTAGCTGATGAGTAGTGAATGAGGAGCTGGTGTAGAGATAGTACAGGTGAATGAGTAGCTGATGAGTAGTGAATGAGGAGCTGGTGTAGAGATAGTACAGGTGAATGAGTAGCTGATGAGTAGTGAATGAGGAGCTGGTGTAGAGATAGTACAGGTGAATGAGTAGCTGAGGAGCTGGTGTAGAGACCTGGGTTTCAGGTTCTTGAATAATGGAAGCTTTTCTGGGACAGGGACAGGTTGCATTAAACTGGAGAGGAACCAGTATCCTGGTGGCAGGTTCGCTAGTGCTACTAATTAAAGTTTTAAGTTCTTTGGGGTCAATATCACAAATGACCTGACTTGGTCCAACCAAGGCCCACCAGCGCCTTTACTACCTGAGGAAGCTAAGGAAATTTGGCCTGTCCCCTAAAACCCTCACTAATTTTTATAGATGCACCATAGAAAGCATTCTTCTAGGGTGCATCACAACCTGGTATGGAAGTTGTCCTGTCCAAGACCAGAAGAAGCTGCAGAAGATCGTGAACACGACACAGCACATCACACAAACCAATCTTCCGTCCTTGGACTCACTTTACACCGCACGCTGTCGGAGAGGTGCTGCGAGGATAATCAAGGACACGACCCACCCAGCCAACACACTTTTCGTCCCTCTTCCCTCCAGGAGAAGGCTCAGGAGCTTGAAGACTCGTACGGCCAGATTTGGGAACAGCTTCTTTCCAACTGTGATAAGACTGCTGAACGAATCCTGACCTGGATCTGGGCCGTACCCTCCAAATATCCGGACCTGCCTCTCGGTTTTTTTGCACCACCTTATTTTCCACGTTTGATTTATAATTCAAATGTTTAATATTTACTTTCGATTTGTAATCCAGGGAGCATGAAGAGCAGAATCAAATATCTCTGTGATGATTGTACGTTCTAGTATCAATTGTTTGGCGACAATAAAGTATAAAGTATAAACTTCACAGGGGAAAGGGAATCAGAGCGCCAGGTCAAAGTGGAAAGATGGAGAAGAGGGTGGATGTTAGGGTCAGTAAAAATGGACAGCAGCAAAGAAAGAGATATGATGAGACAGATAGTTTGGTATTTTTTTAATGCTAGGAGTATTATGGTAAGGGTGATGAACTTAGATCATGGATGAGTTGGAACTACAGTGCTGAGGCCACGACAGGGATGCAGTTGAGGGAGGGACTGGAATGGGTGCCTAATGTCCAAGGGGTTTGATGTTTCAGAAAAGATTGCAAGAAAGGTAAAAGAGGTGGAGAAGATACACTATTAATCAGGGACAATATCACAGCTGCACGGAGGGGCTGTAACGGAGGGTTCGTCCACTGAGTCTATAGAGTTGGAACTCAAAATAGGAAGGGTGAAATCCAAATACTGATGGGATTTATTGCAAACCTCTGAATAGTCACCGGGGTATCGAGGAAGAGATATGCAGGCTGATTAAGGAAAGGTGCAAAAACAATAGGGTTATTGTCATGTGGGGGGGTGGGCTTCAACTTTCCTAATATAAACTGGAACCTCTTCAATGCATAAGATATAAGAGTGGAATCAGGCCTCTCAGTACATTGACTCTGCCATTCCATCATGGCTGATTTATTATCCCTCTCAACCCCATTCTCCTGCCTTCTCCCCGTAACCTTTGACACCCTGACTAACCAAGAGCCTATCAGCCTCTGCTTTAAATACACCCAATGACCTGACCTCCACAGCCGTCCATGGAAAACAATTCATCACCCTTCTTATTTCTGTTCTAAATTGACTCTATTCTGAGGCTGTGCCCCCTGGTCCCAGACTCTCCCACTTTAGAAAGCATCCTCCCCACATCCACTCTAGCTAGGCCTTTCAATATTCGATAGGTTTCAATGAGATCCACCCTCACTCTTTTAAACTCCAGTGAGTACAGGTCTGGAGCCATCAAATGCTCCTCATGTGTTAAAACTTTTATTTCTGGAATCATTCTCGTGAACCTCCTCTTGACCTTCCCCAAAGCAGCACATCTCTTTTTGGTAAGGGCCCACAAAACTGCTCACAATACTCCACAAACGGTCTCATGAGTGCCTTATGAAGCCTCAGCCTCACATCCTTGCTCTTACCTTCTCGTCCTTTTGAAACAAATGTATTTGCCATCCTCACCACCAACTCAACCTCCAAGTTAATCCTTTAAGGAAACCTGCATGAGGACTCCCAGGTCCCTTTACACCTCTGAGTTTTGAATTTTCTCCCCACTCAGAAAATAGTCTGCCTCTATTCCTTCTGCCAAAGTGCATGACCATACACTTCTCTGTATTATTTTCCATCTGCCACTTCTTTGCCTATTCTCCCAGTTTGACAAAGTTCTTCTGCAGACCCCTAGCTTCCTCAGCAAGACCTGCTCCTCCACTTATCTCCGAATCATCTGCAAATGTGGCCACAACGCCATCTCTTCCATCACCCAGTTCCTTGACATGTAACATTAAAATAATCAGTCCCAGCACCGACCCCTGGTTCCACTAGTCACCAGCAGTCAACCAGAAAAGGTTTCCTTTATTCCCACTCATTGCCTCCTGCCAATCAGCCAGTCTTCTTTCCATGCTATTTCCTGTAATACCACGGGCTTTTATCTTGTTAAGTAGCCTCATGTGTGTCGCCTTGTCAAAGGCCTTCTGAAAATCCAAATACACGTCAATTGATTCTCCTTTGTCTATTCTGCCTGTTACTTCCTCAAAGAATTCCAACAGATTTATCAGGCAAGATTTTCCCTTAAGGAAACTATGCTGACTTTGGCATACTTTATTATGCACCTCCAAATATTCCAAAACCTCATCCTTAATAACTGACTCCAATGTCTTCCCAACCACTGAGGCTAGACTAATTGGCCTGTAGTTTCCATTCTTCTGCCTCTCTTCCAGCTTGAAGAGTGGACTAACCTTTGCAATTTTCCAGGCCTCCTGAATCTAGTGATTCTTGAAAGATCATTGCTAATGTCTCCACAATCTCTTCAACTACATCTGGTCCAGGTGATTTATCTACCTTCAGACCTTTCAGCTTCCCAAGAACCTTCTCCTTCTTATTAGTAATAGCAATGACACTCCTGCCCCTGACAATCAAATTTCTGGCATGCTGCTAGTGTCTTCCACAGTGAAGGCTGAACTATCTTCCTGATTAGCACATGGTACTGAGAGTAATCTAGAGATTACTACCTTGGAGGTCCTGATCTTCAGACTCATCCCTAATTCCCTATACTCTCTGCAGAGGACCTCTTCCCCATTTCTACCTCAGGCTTTGGTGCCTATATACACCATGACTTCTGACTGCTTGCATTCCTTCCTGAGAATATACTCAGGCGGTCATGGTCTGGTCCGTGAAGTCCACATTCTGGTTCATGGTCTGGTCCATTGTTCCTTATTCCAGGTTTTCCAGTTTTCCCTTGTCCTGTTGTGTGCCTTAATTGAGGCACATGATTCCCATTTTGGGCTGGCTACATAAACAGCTCCTGGGTTCAGCTTCAGTTGCTGGACTGTTTCCTTCTCCTTTCTTCTGAAGCCTCGCCTGCTACCTTCGCCTGAAGCCTCACCTGAAACCTTTGCCTGAAGCCTTGCCTGCAACCTCGCATGTATCCACGCCTCTGCTAGGTAGGTCCAGCTGTTTGCCGCTACCTTGTGCTGGGAAACCATCCCTGTGTCCATACCTTCACTAGGTAGGTCCGGCCGTCTGCCGCTACCTTATATTGGGAACCGTCTCTGTGTCCACGCCTTCGCTAGGTAGGTCCAGCCGTCTGCCGCTACCTTGTGTTGGGAACTGTCTCGTCCTATTCAGCATTCTGTGTATGAGTCCTGGCCCTGCATCCTGTACCCAAGGAGGGGTCCTGGGTCTGTGTTTCGCGTTCCTGTCTCCCAAGACCAAGGCTTGACTTTGGGGTCTCATCCTGTCCTTGTCCCTCGCCCAGCCCAGAAGTACCTCGTCTAGTCCAAGCCATGTCCAAGTACCTTGTCTAGTCCTAGCCACAGCTTCGTGTTCTTGTCCTGTGCAGGAGTTCCACATCCAGTCCTGTAGCCACGTCTTGTCCTCACCTAGATCCGGGGTCCAAGCCTGAGTCAAGACCCAGGTTCCGGGTCCCTGTCCAGTCTCTGGCTTGGAGTCCTTGTCCAGGTTCCAAGTTCCTAGTTCCTCGTCCAGGTCCCACTTTCCTAGTCTAGTCCTAGCCCAGGCCCTGTATGCTAGCCTTGTCCAGGGCCTGTGTCTTGTCCTGCGTCATTTATTCCCCACTTCCCTTGTTTGCTTGACACACCTAGTCCTGCTCCTAGTACCTCAGTGTCTGTGTCTGGCATTTGGGCCCGCCACCAATGCCCCCCCATTATGATACAGGCACTCAAAGCCATCCTGGACCTTAGCATCTGGGAGGCAACATACCATCACGGCTTCTCCTGTTCATCCCCTTATCTCCTAACACTATCACTCTGCCTGATTTAACCCTTCCCTGCCAAACCTCAGTGCTGCCCATGGTGCCACTGGCCTGGCAGAAGCACAGCCATCCCTCTCAGCAGTATCCAAAGGGGTATACTTGTTGCTGAGAGGAAGGGCCACAGGAGAATCCTGCACTGTCTGCTTACTCCCCTTACTTCTCCTGGTGGCCACCCATCTACTGTCTGGAGCCATTGTTGTATGTCATCTATGTCAATGATCTGGATCAGCAAATCTGCAGATGACACCACTGTGGGCCAAAGCCTGTTCCTGCTCTGTACTGTCTGATGTTCTGTGGATACATACTGGGTACTAGATATGGCCATTTGAAGGCACATGAATGTAAAAACACATCCCTCCCCTTCATTGAGAATATCCACATGAGACACTGCTTCAAAATGGCAACATCCATCAAATACCCCACTCTCTGGGTCTCCACATCTTCTCATGGACAGGAGGTACAGAAGCCTGAAATCCTATTCCACCTGGTTCAAGAATGACTATTTCCCTTCAGCCATTTGGTTCTGAACCAACAAGTACAACCCCAATAACTGCATTTTAGCAACACAATGAACTCTGTTCACTTTGCAATAAAATGGACTTTGTTTCTTTCTTGTCCCAATAGTGTTCTTCTTGAAAAATATTTATTTGTAATTCAGCTTTTTTTTGTCTGAATGTTGCTTATATGCAATATTCCCTCTAAACGACTAACTGATAAAATGGCAAAAAAAAAAGTTTTTACTAGATGGCGTTCAACAGGCTGGCAGTTTATTAACATGGAGCTAATGACTTCCATTCTGTGTTTACTGTTACAATTTATAACAGTGTTGTATAGAACATAGAATAGTACAGCACAGTACAGGCCCTTCGGCCCACAATGTTGTGCCGACCCTCAAACCCTGCCTCCCATATAAGCCCCCACCTTAAATTCCTCCATATACCTGTCTAGTAGTCTCTTAAACTTCACTAGTGTATCTGCCTCCACCACTGACTCAGGCAGTGCATTCCACGCACCAACCACTCTCTGAGTAAAAAACCTTCCTCTAATATCCCCCTTGAACTTCCCACCCCTTACCTTAAAGCCATGTCCTCTTGTATTGAGCAGTGGTGCCCTGGGGAAGAGGCGCTGGCTATCCACTCTATCTATTCCTCTTATTAGCTTGTACACCTCTATCATGTCTCCTCTCATCCTCCTTCTCTCCAAAGAGTAAAGCCCTAGCTCCTTTAATCTCTGATCATAATCCATACTCTCTAAACCAGGCAGCATCCTGGTAAATCTCCTCTGTACCCTTTCCAATGCTTCCACATCCCTCCTATAGTGAGGTGACCAGAAATGGACACAGTACTCCAAGTGTGGCCTAACCAGAGTTTTATAGAGCTGCATCATTACATCGCGACTCTGAAACTCTATCCCTCGACTTATGAAAGCTAACACCCCATAAGCTTTCTTAACTACCCTATCCACCTGTGAGGCAACTTTCAGGGATCTGTGGACATGTACCCCGAGATCCCTCTGCTCCTCCACACTACCAAGTATCCTGCCATTTACTTTGTACTCTGCCTTGGAGTTTGTCCTTCCAAAGTGTACCACCTCACACTTCTCCGGGTTGAACTCCATCTGCCACTTCGCAGCCCACTTCTGCATCCTATCGATGTCTCTCTGTAATCTTTGACAATCCTCTACACTATCTACAACACAACCAACCTTTGTGTCATCTGCAAACTTGCCAACCCACCGTTCTACCCCCACATCCAGGTTGCTAATAAAAATCATGAAAAGTAAAGGTCCCAGAACAGATCCTTGTGGGACACCACTAGTTACAATCCTCCAATCTGAATGTACTCCCTCCACCACCACCCTCTGCCTTCTGCAGGCAAGCCAATTCTGAATCCACCTGGCCAAACTTCCCTGGATCCCTTGCCTTCTAACTTTCTGAATAAGCCTACCGTGTG